>NW_007245879.1:641121-651143 GCF_000164805.1 Carlito syrichta
GACGAAGGCCCGGCGGCCCCGGCCCCAAGCGCGCCCCCCAGGCTCGGTTCCCGGCGGCCGGGACTCGCCCGCGGCCCGGAACGGAAGTCCCGTCCCGACCGCGGCCGTCGGGTGCCACGCTGCCTTCCGCCCGCGGCTCCTCGCCCGCGCTCGCCCGCTCCTCGCTTCGCCGTCCGGCTTCCCCTCTCCGCTTCCCCTGGGTCCCCGCCCCGCTGCTCCGGCCAGCCCTCTGCCCCGCCGCTGGTCCTGCCGGCGTCTGCTCCCCTGGGCCCCGCTTCCTGGCGACGCCCTCCTCTCCTCTTGGCACCCGCCACGCTGCTCGCTCCGCTGTGTCTCAGACGAGCCCGGGCTGCTTCGTCCCGGGGCCTTGCCGCTCGCCGTCTCGTCTTCCCTCGCACGCTCCACAGCTAACCCGCTTTCCCGCCTCGCGTCCTTGCTCCGATTCCGCCGTCTCGAGGAGGCCTGTCTGAAGTCTCATCCAGGCCTGCTCTGATTCCTCTTCCCCCGTGGCGGTCAGGTTTCTCGCATTTTGGTTGTATTCTGCCCGATGGCGCTTCGCCTTCCAGCATTTCGTTTGAACGACTTACTTCTTTACTGCTTATGGCCCGTCTCCCCACGTCCCACCCCGTCTAGCTTCGTCACGTCAGGGCGTTTGACTGCTTTGACCTTGAGAAACGTTGGGCACAGACTGGGGCTCCAGTATCTCTTGGGTGCCGGGATCAGGCGTCACTCTCTGCTAGTCACTGTGTTCTGATCTCGGGATAAGCAAAGATGAATCAGATAGTTATCGTATCTTCAAGGAGCTGACGAGGCAGCCTGGCATACCCCGAAATATTCACAATACCTCATAGAAAGTTCATGGTGTGAGAGATCCAGATACCAGAAGAGAAAGCAGTTTCCAGCTAGAGCGATAGGACAGAGTATGGAGGCATTAATATCTAAAATGAGCCTTGAATTTGCGAAAACGAGGAGGAACTGCATTCAGGTCCACGGAAGAAACTGCACAACAGAACAACTCAATTGCTGAACACGGGGAGAAGGCAGGGAAAAACACGGAGCAGTGAAGGAGTCCAGGCTTTGAGTCAGCAAGCCTGGCTCCAATCCAGATTCTGCCTCTAAGTCGCTGTGTGACCGTAGACAAACCCTTGAGCCTCTCTGAGCTTCAGTTTTCACTTCTGGAACGTTGGGATAATACTGTCCAGCTCAGAGCATTCGTGTGAGGAAACCAAGAACACCAGGCACCCGGCCCAAGGCCTGGCTGCCAGGCTCACTCAGTAAATGAGGGCCGTTCCCGGCCTGTAGTCAGACCAGAGTGCCGAGGAAGTGTGCCCTCACCAGGGCCAATGTTTCAACGGGAAGCAGAGCCAAAGTGTACTGCCTTGACTCTGCACTCCCTGGGAACATTCGTCTATTATCCACCTTGAAAAATGAAGCTGGAAATGACGAGTCTCGTGTTTGAAGCATAAAACACTGAAAACGTCATGCATTGGCCTATCAGCCAAAGATTGCTTTGAATATAAAAGGAATGAAAATATATGTGTGTTGTGTTTCTGCTGAGGATTATTTTTACTCACCCACCAGATTTTCTTGTTTCTTTTTCAGTTGCTCCCACGATTCAGGAAATTAAATCTGGCACGGTGACGCCGGGACGCAGCGGACTGATCAGATGCGAAGGTGCAGGTGTCCCGCCTCCGGCCTTTGAATGGTACAAAGGAGACAAGAAGTAAGGACTTTGTGATTACGACTGTGTTCCGAGCACTGTGAGCTAATGTGTTTGTGTTTCCGATACTTACTTCAGGCAGTTTCTTTTTCTTTTTTTTTTTTTGAGTTGGAGTCTCACTCTGTCGCCCAGACTGCAGTGCAGTGGCCGCTCCCGGCCACCGCAGCCTCGACCTACGGGGCTCCGGCGATCCTTCCACCTCAGCCTTCCAAGTAGCCAGAATTACAGGCGCGTGCTACCACACCCAGCTGATTTTTTATTTATTGTAGAGATGAGGTCTCACCAAGTTGCCCAGGTGGCAGGCAGTTTCTTTAACTGGCTTGAACGGTTCTCAGCAGCCTCTGCTCGCAGGCAGACCAAAGGGGCCCACGTGGGGGGACAAGGGGCTCAGGGCCTCAGAAGAAATGTCGCTGGGTTTGGAGGGGCTCGGAATGCCTGCAGACCCCCATCGTGGTGGCTTTCCCCTCTGCCCCCGCCTCCCCTCCTAGCCAGCACGCCGTTGCTCTTGCTGGCAACCGGGCTTCCTTGGGAGGTCAACCAGCCCTTGGAGGACTTGAGGACAGCATCCTCAGAGCACTTCAAAGGCAGCAGGAGCCGCGGTCTCCGCCGGGCTTCCTGGATAAGCCTCGATCCCTCCACCTGCCGTGCCCTCCCACGAGATAGTTCAGCATTGTGTTCTGTAGGACGCCTGTTTTAGACATTCTGCTGCTAAAGAGGCTGTGGAGGAGATAAGGCGCCTGGCTAAAGGGCGCATCAAAGGGATCTGGGGGTCCTGGAGTTTCAGTTCCGTGCGATTGCCCCCTTGAGAAGCCCCGAAAGCCTTGGCGAGAGCCGCTGAGCAGGAGGAGGCAGGACTGGGCGACTTTGCCTTCAGCCAGTAGGCCCTTTGGACTTCTTCAAGGGCTCTTCCCAAGACACCGGAGAAGCACAGGACCCCGTGGGGTACCTGAAGGGGGTCTGCAGAGGGGCATTATTGATCCCCTGTGGATGTTGCTTTGAAACTAGAGAGAGACATTCAAGGAAGTGTTAGATTAAGCCATGTGAAATTGCCCCTTTTAAGTCAAAGAGCTAAATGTGGGCGCTACCGAACGGGTCAACATATCTGTGTGGGGTTTACTTATTCACGCCATGGCTCATGACTCATGGCAGCTAAATGTCTGAACGAAAAAATAGCTGGCGAAATCACATAAAGATATTGCCACAAAGGACAAGAACGGACATAAAACAAGCAGGTACTTTGTTTCTGAAACTGGAATCAAAAGATGATTTGTGGGAGACAGTCTTCCGCTTTCACATCAGACTTGACAGTAAAGAGTTTTCTAAGACGATCTCGCTTCTTCTGAATAGCTGACTGTGATTGTACCTGAAGTTTGTTGCAGCTATTTTAAATGTGACCTCTTCAGTTTTTAATTTTTTTTACTAATTCATTTGTGCTCTTTTGTCCCGAATCCTAAATCTTCCTCTTTGTGGCTTTAGTGGATGACTCTGTATTTTTATTTACTGAGAATTATATGACCTGGTTGGTCTATGTCACCTTCATTCTACCCATAAGATTGCATATCTGGCAATATGACCTCTCCCAGTTATTGATAACCCATGTTGAGAAGTTTCAAATTGTTATCATCTATATTGGCAAACGTCCAGAAAAGCAGATCTCAATCTTTTGAAAATTATGGAACACTTTGTTAAAACACAATTCTTTTTTTTTGGAAGCCCAGTTAGTCCTCTCTATGAACACAGCCCTTCTCTGGCAGATGTGGAGTGAATGGCACCTCAATTCTGTCTGTACAGACCCTCCCCTAAATTAGGGCATTCTTCCAGGAACCCCCATTCTCTGGTTCTCCACAATACAGTTTAAATAACATTGATTCAGACTAGACTATTTTATAAATATAGTAAATTCACTGTTTAATCAGTGTCATTAATTCTGAAAAGCTAATAATCAGAATTATTTCTCGGAGCCCAAGTGAGAGCTCCTTTGTTGAAGGCCATTTTGTTTCTGATGCTTTGTGAAGCAGTGTCCTGGATTTCTCTTTCTCTCTCTTTCTCTCTTTTCTAAATTCAGCAACCGTTGTCAAAAAAGAGTACAATAATCCCCAGTCTATTTTCTTGGCCTATAGTAAATATAGCAAAGGCCAATTGGTGCCCATAATCATAACTTCAGTGATTTTTTTTTCTACTGGAGGAATAGACTGCAGCTTTTATTAGATTTTCAACAAAGTTTAGAACCATTTGCTAAAAAAGAAAAGGTAGATTGATTCTCCTCAATCAGTGTCCTATCCAACACACCCACACACCTACGAGAGATCTAGCAGCTGTGAAAATCAAACACACATGTGAAAGGCAAACATTCTGAGCTTACAGTAAAGCATACACTTACCACTTTAGGGTTATACTTGAGAAAACATCCGAGCTCTCAAATAGCACTGCAAAGGATAATTTCCTTTCAAAACTGAAGCGAAGTTGAGCACATGCAGGGAGCAGAAGAGACAAGGATCCTGACTGCTGAATGACTGTGACTGCACTCACTGAGTGGGTCTCGGGGAGGCTCGGGCCGGCCAATTATCCACCTTATCAGAATGAAAGCCCTCTATTTAACATCACCTGCTTTTTGTTTTGTTTTGTTTTGTTTTGTTTTTGACAGCGCAGGATATTGTCCAAGCATTGCCTCTTTTCCCTTTTACCTGGTTTCTTCCTCCCTACCCCAAGAGTGGCCTCTGGCCAAGACGGGTCTCTGAAAGGTGTACGTATTCCCACTAATGAGTCGTGGGATGCAGGCGACCAAGCAAAGCGGGAAGCAATGTGGTCTCTGTGTGTAATCAAGGCACTTGTATGCACAGGAGAGGAATTTGATTAATTGACTTGCTGGCCTATGAAACTGTTTGCTGTCCTGCCCTGAGGCAGGGACTCTTTCTTCACTGACACCTCCCACGGGTGCCTCCCCTAAGTTCTACCACACCAACGTCTTTCCCTGGTGGACGTTCAGGTGACTTCTCTAGAAAAGGTAAAGAGCCTTGCGCACAAGTCCTCACAGATTCGGGGTTGCTGCCTTACACACAGGTAGCGTTCTAAGTTGCTAAGGAATATTACCCTACTTTATTCCCATAGCAAGTCTGTGAGACAGATACTATTACTCTTCTTAGCTTTTGCCAGGGGAAACCAAAGCACAGAATGTTTTTAAGTAATTTGCCCAAGTTCATACAGTCAGCGGCAGAGCTGGGATTTAAGCCTAGGAAGTCTTATAAATCTTCATGCATGGTCTGTGGATTTAACCCTTAAACTATGGCGTCTAATATAGGTCAGGCCCCTTCAGAGTCTATCAAAAATAATTTGAAATGTCAATGTTAAATATCAAGGGTAAAGGCACTGCAGGTTGTTTATGGGTGTGCAAAGTAAGAGACTGCACATACAAACACTCACAATTCCCCAATTTACTCAGTCAAGGACACAGAAAAATGGAGTCAAGGTGGACGCACAGCAGAAACAGATACAGCCAGTTTCAGAGTTGTCTTGTTGACCCCTCAGGTCTTGAACTGAGCGCATGAAGCTGTCAGAGACCCTGTCAGAGTAGAGCAGAGTTTTTGCAAGATCTGGGGATGTTTCATTTCCTGAGATTTTTTTTTTATACTTGGGCTGACATGAATACTCAGAAATAGATTACGCCATCTCTTCTACTTCAAAGAATATTTATAAATTTTCATCTCTCTGAAATCACGCTGGTCGAATCCAGCTCTTCATTCAGATAATATAAACCAACACAAAACACAGAGGCGATACCTGAGCACTCTGAGCCCCGTGTCTGCCTGTTGCTCTTTAGCGTCCTGTAAAGTCCATTTCTGGGCACAAGAGACATCGGCTCAAACTCCATTAAAAAAGAAATGCTGTAAGAGTAAGCATGGTTTAAAGAAAAGAGAGACACATGCACTAAGGAGAAAGCAGCCTCCAGGTTCTTTGAGTTATTTCATTTATTCTTCAGACCTCTGTGGGCTAAGATTTGGTATCCTCAATTTGCTGGTGACAAGATTGAGACACAGGACTTAAAATAGCCTGACTGAGAGCACTCAGCTTTAAGTTGTTGTTAAGGCACGTTTTAGATTTGTCAACTTTTCAGCCTGTGTTCTCTCCCTTGTATCTGGCCTGTGTTCGTTATCTATTGCTAAGTAGCAAACTAACCCCAAATGTAGCATCTTAAGCCAACAAGCATGTATTATTTTAAACAGTTCCTGTGGGCCAGGCATCCAGGAGCAGATTGGCTGAATGGATATGGCTCAGGGTCTTCCGTAAAGCTGCCATCAAAATGTCACCTGGTACTGGTCATCGGAAGGCTTTACTTGGGCTGGAGGCTCTGCTTCCAAGGTTGCTCGCTCACATACCCATCAAGCTAGTGCTAGTCATTGGCAGATCATTTTAACTGTCACGCAGATATCCCCAGAGGGCTGCTTGAATGTCTTTATGACATGGCAATGGGCTTCCTCCAGGATTAGTGATGGGGAGCTGCTGTACACCTTTCACGACCTAGTCTCAGGAGACATGCTCTGTCATTTCTGTGATCTTACTGGCTACCCAGAGCAACCCTACTCTCTATGAGACAGGACAATGCAAGGTATGAATGTCAAGAGGTGAGAATCATCTGATTCCTTCTTCAAAGATGGCTCCCACACGCCCCTCTCATGAATGATCTAAGGATTTATTATATTATACATGTTAGCCACTTGACTTTCAGTTTATTCCACTGTCTACACAAGCATAATGAGAGTGACTAAAGTCACATACATGCTATTAAAAATATTACTCTTTAGTTTAAAGTAGTCATTTTTTAACACTGTAGTCTCTTTCAGCATACCTGGAAAGAGCAGTCCTAATGAGCTTCATATTACACCATGTAAAGTACTGGGGAAATCATAGTTCAACAGAAATCCAAAAATTTAAACTTTTTTAAATATGGAAGATAGTTAAGAAGAAATATACTCTTTATATGCATGTGCAATGACAGAACAATTTCAGAACATCCAAAATACCATTAAGCAAATAATGTATTTGATGGCAAAAAAATTTGATTAATCTATTTCTCGAGAAAAGTACATTCGCTTAGGATTAAGGCTAAAATCATAAAGTACAATGTACTACATTTCGATAGATATTGCAAAAAACATGGGTTTTGTATTACTTGGTGAAGATAGTATTGCCGTCCTGTCTCAGATCAGAGCACAGAAACAGAAAACCAATTGCTCCATGTTTTAATTTGTAAGTGGAAGCTAAACATTGGGTGCACATGAGCATAAAGATGGAAGCAAAAGACACCAGAAAGCCTAAAAGGAGTGGGGTCGAGTTGAAGAAACTGCCCATTGAGTACCACACTCACTCTTTGCGTGATGGGTTCGACAGAAGCCATCACACACGCTCTTGTAACAAGCTTGCACATGCACCCCCTGAATGCAGCATTTAAAAAACTAAATTAACAAAAAACCTGTGTGCCCCCAAAATAGAATATTTTGCATTTGACAGTATGGGACCTACAATATCTTGACGTTTTGAGCAACGTATTTCCAAGTTAGTCTGTGCATTTTGAGTCATTCTTTACAACATGGCTACAAAGAAATGTGATGGTCATTGCCGTTTTGCCTTGGTGTGAAGGTTTAGTTATCTGTGTACCTAAACTATGCATTCACAGACAGGCACAGAATGTATGCAGGTACCACTGAGTAAATAGGAAAACGCCTGAAATCCACCAAGTCAGGTATGCCGTGTTCATTTGATAGAGAGGCACTATTTTCTTTTTCAGTCAGGTTGGTGTTAGGTTTCACTATAGGTCATGATTGTTTTTCATTCCCGACTTTATAGAGGTAAGATGAACTTGAGAAATCATAATGTGTAGTAACCATTCCTCTCCTCGTGCCCATTCCAGATACTCCCTGATTGTCTAGGCAGGTCCCACATTTGTCGTGTAGTCACTCTGTTGAAGAGCTGTGGGAGGAAGGGTCTTCTTCTTTCCTTGCATTTTTGAGGAAGCCAGCAAAATGAGTGAAACCACTTCTCTGCGTGTAGCTTCCAATCCCCTTTCTTTGTTGTTTTCCATGCCATTTATTTACGTCAAAATTATGAATGCATTGCATCTGTATAACATGCTGTGGTTTTCAAAGCCTCATTATGTGCGGTGGGTTTTGCAAAATGTACCTGTTGTATCTTTTGGTCAACTCTTCAAGCTCCAGGTGCTACTGGAGAGGGACAGGAAAAGAGGAAGACAGGTAAACACAAGCATGGCTTGCTACTCGACAGCTTCAAACATCCATGCAACGGGGGGTGGACACCTTGCTGTTCCTCCCGTTGGTCTTCACCCCCACACGCTTCCATTATGTGGCCAGCTCTCTGTCCTGAAGACGTATGTGTAGTGTAACATGACTCTGAACCAGAGCTAACTACCTCTTCTGGCGCTCAGCCACAAACAGTGACGAGAAACAGGAGCCAGTCACGTTTTCTGAAACAGATATCCCTAGGAGTAACATCTAAAATTTAGCAAAAACTAACAATACAGGCATCTGATTTTTACTCATGTGTATGCATGTCTGAACTAGTGTATTTTGTGCAGTCGATGACCTACAGCAGACACGCTTTACAAGATGAGATAAAAATACGACATAAACGGACTTCCTGTTACTTACTTCTCATGTTCCAACAGGTCATGTTGTGCCTGCTCTAAGATTCTTGCCTTCTACTTTGGAGATGCTTGTAAAGTATGGTAGATTAAAGCAGGGAAGTTTAAGGAATCTTCAAGGGTAATCTTAACAACATGCAATTTTTACCCTACATGCTGACTTTACCATCTTATATCACATATAACTCACGGTATATTATCTTATCCATTATTTGCATAATTCTAGCCAGATTACATCTGAGGGAAAAAAACAAACTGTGTTTTTCTCTCTCTCTCTTTTTTCTTTGAGTCACGGGTCTCACTCTGCTGCCCAGGCTGGAGTGCATTGGCACGATCACAGCTCACCGCAGCCTCAACTTCCTGGGCTCAGGCGATCCTTCTGCCTCAGCCTCCTGAGTAGCTGGGACTACAGGTGTGCACCACCATGCTCGGTTAGTTTTCCTTTTTGTTGTAGAGATGAAGTGTCACTATGTTGCCCAGGCTGATCTCGAGTTCCTGGGTTCAAGCAGTCCTCCCACCTTGGTCTCCCAAAGTGCTGGGATGACAGGCATGAGCCACGGTGCCCAACTGAGAGAAAAACGGTGTCTTATTGCAGTGAGGTGACTCATTATAGGGAAGAACAGAACAGGAAGTAAAACAGGATCTCCTTCCTCTCTCAGAAAGTCTCTTTCCTAGACTTTACATCACAAGTGTGGTTTAGAAGGGGCTGGAAATGCCCTCTGCCTCTTTTTCTCTTGCATCTTTTAATGTATAAGGTCATTTGTAGGCAGTTACATGTTTTTATTTAGAAGAGTACTAGAAATAACCTCATGACCATTTCAGGTTGAAAACAGCCTTCCCTGCTTACTTTGTCATTGATCCATTGGGATCATTTTTAAAAATTGAAGAGGAAATTCCTGCCTTGAAGGAACGTGCATGTCTAGTGTTATCTCGTTATTAGCTTACAGCGAGTCATGTTACTTACTTAACTTAACATTTCTTTTGATAACCAATGTGTTGCCAGTGTCGCTCTGCCCCTCTGTGGGGACATTGCCATCCAAGGCCAGGAACGGACGTAAAGGGTGGATAAGTGAAACGTCTGGGAGCATTTCGACTACTGAGACAGGAGAGCACACGACTGTGTGCAATATAAAACATGAGTTGCTGCATTTAAAACTTTGGGCCAATCAGACAGAGACAAAAGTGGGCCGTGTCTAGTTGGCATCCCCTGACTTAGAGTGTAGGATTTGCCATAAAAGTCAGCAAAACGAAATGAGTGGCCTAGCACGGTGGCTCACAAATGTCATCCCGGCACTTTGAGAGGCTGAGGCGGGAGGAATGCTTGAACCCAAGAACTTGAGACCAGCCCAAACAGCACAGACCTCTTCTCTACAAAATTAAATTTAAAAAAATTAGCCAGTGTAGTGGCACATGCCCATAGTCTCAGCTACTTGGGAGGCTGAGGTGGAAGGAGCACCTGAACCCAGGAGATTGAGGCCAGAGTGAACCCTGAACCCCGATCGTGCCACTGCACTCAAGTATAGGTGATAGGGTGAGACCCTGACTCAAAATTTTTTTTAATGTACTAAATGAGAAAATAAGCCGGGCTCGGTGGCTCAGCCTGTAATCCCGCGCCTTTGGGAGGCTGAGGTGAGTGGATTGCCTGAGCCC
>NW_007245879.1:651177-692988 GCF_000164805.1 Carlito syrichta
TGATTCCAGCTACTTGGAAGGCTGAGGCGGAAGGATCGCCGGAGCCCAGCAGGTCGAGGCTGCGGTGGCTGGGAGCGACAGGGCGACAGAGTGAGATGCCGACTCAAAAAAAAAAAAAAAACCATAAATGAGAAAATGTACTAAGAAAAAAATGTACTAAGTCAAGTCCTGTGAAAGTGCACTGGAAAAGTGCATTCAACTCAAATCAGAGGATTAAAAAATGCTTCGGGGCAAAAGTGGCCTCTGTGCTGGACACCAGACGGGAAGCAGCACTTTCAAGCCTCGCAAAAGATCAAAAATAATCATGGGCACAGGAAGAACATGGCCAATGTCATGTAAGCATTGTGCAGAGAGTTTTTTTTTTAGCCTTAGTGTACAGGATATGAAATCAGGTATGATAAGAACCAGGGCTAGAAAAGCCCCTTAGGGAAAGACCTGGAGGGTCTTAAATGTTAGAAGACATTGGGCTGAATTCCATAGACATTGGGAAGCTATTAAAGGCCCTTTAAGAGTAATAAAATGATCCAGTCTCTCTCTTCCCAAAAGCTCTTAGAGCAGCTGGGAGGAATGGGTAGGAAAGATAAAATACAGTTGAAACGAGACTGTGCAGTTCAAAACTAAGAGAGAGGAGAGGTCCTATTTGTCTATTCACCGACTAATTAGATACAAGGAAAGGACAATGTGAAGAAAATTCAGTTTTGCATCTAGACAAGGTGAATGGTGAAGAGTGAAGCCATGGCAGAGGCTGGAACACAAGGAAAGAGGCTTGGGAGAGACTGTGCTGAACTCAAGGGGTTAAGACGACTCACGCCTCTGTTAGTCAACAGCTGGAAGGATCTTTGCAAGATAAATATCTGACCTGATCACTTTGCATGTGAAGCCCATCAGTGGTTCTTTGTGGTCCCCGGGATGATGTCCTCACACCACAGGGTGGCCTGGGCTGCTGCCTGTTCCAGCCCTGTGTTTGTCTCTGGCTATGAACCTTGCCATCGTACCGTCTCACAGCAAAGCCATAGCCATCCTGAAACGTTTCATTCCCCCAGTTGTGACATGAGCTCTCCTTCAGGCTCCTTCTCGTGTGGCCCCTTTGTTTGCAAGCCCTTCTCCACATGCATCCACCTCTGGCAGCCTTTGGCCGGCTGCCTTCCTTTGAGTCTCTGGGCAGATAGCCTTTCTCCGAGGAAGCCACCCTGAGCTTTTCCTAACAGGGGAAGACACTCTCTGAATGTCTTCTTCTGCTCACGTTCATCAAAGCACTTATCAAACTAGACTCAACTTCTCTTCCGTGTCCATCTCCCCTCCTCACCTATAATCCACCAGGAAATGAGGATTCTGCCTGGCTACACTCGTGTCCTCAACACCAGACATGGTGCTTGGCATGAAGGACGCGCTCTGGCAAGGAGGAGCTACAGCATTCAAGTAATCGCGAAGCAGAGCCACTCTCACCTTAACACACTTTCAAACTGATAAGCGAACCATAGCACAAATGGATCCTTGCACCTTAGATTGTGGGACGTTGAAAACCCAATATCTGATCAGAGAGAAGGCACTGATTTCTGTGGCTCCATACTTCTTTTTTGTGAATGCAGTCTCTGGGGAATGGTTGTGTTTTTGTATTGTGGGATAATATTGGACATTAAAATCATGGGCACACTGATATTAGGAAAGCAGTTCAAGCCAAGGGGAGAAATGCAATCACAGGCCAGGTTGTCAGGGATACAGGAGCTTGCTGCAGTCGGGGACTGACACCTGCACGGTCGCTTCTTTTGTGGGACATAGGGTTAAAGGGGAATGGTCTCCCCATGTGAGTCAAACTGTTGCAAGGAAAGCCACCCAGAGGTCTCCAATCCAAAGTCATCGGTTTCATTAAAATTGATCAAGTAAACAAGACATACATTTAAAACAGCTTCATAAAGTCTAGATTCATTAAAGTGCCCTAATATATTATAATAACATTAATATATTCAAATGCACAACCCAAGATAGATTGCCCTCGGGGCCAAGACAGTGATGCATGATATTTTTCAGTCTGTTCCTAGGAATAAGTGATGTCTTATTGTTTTCAAGCTGTAAGTATCAAGTAGCACAATTTACCAATAGGTTGCTATAGCAGCATGTTGACATACATTTTCATTTCTATCTCGTATCCAGCATCTCCTGCTCCTCCCTCTTTTTGCTTTATTTTTTCATTATCTGCCCTGCACATCTGTGAAAAGCCTGGGTGAGATTGATGGTGCACGTTGGGAACTCATGATGCCATGATCTTTTCAGTCACTCTCCTAGACTTTTCCTTTAAAAATAATTTCCTGTACGCTCAATATTTAATATTTTGCTGCCAGCCGAGAGGAAATATATCTGTTCTCTTTAAGAAACAGAACCTGTCACTGAACAATAATAACACCTATCATAATACAGTGCCTTCTGCATTTGACATATATGTGCATGAATATCACACGTTATATAAATTTTAAAAACCATCGTAGCCGCAACACTTTGCAATTAACTTCCTTTTTCCCATTTCACAGACGAAAAAGCTAAGAATGACAAAAATGTAAAAACATCATTCATTCAGACAAACTCACAGCAAGTCCTTACCTGTTAAGTGCCCACCACTATTGGACATGCTTGGAATACAATGAAAAACAAAACCAGCCAGGCACCTTGCCCTGAGGGAGTTACACTCTGATGGGGAAGATACACGGTGATCAAAAATCACACACACAGGTAAAAACTTACAACTGAAATGATGTTAGAAGCATTTGACGTTGCAATGATTTGGCCATCAGGCAGGACACAACTCCATAGCATCACCAGAACTGGAACTTTAGAGACAATTTTGGACTTACTCTCAAATACTTGTCACGGGGCGAGGTTGCATTCTTCTGCTGTTCTTGACCACATTCTGCATGTATGCTATGAGGAGAGGTGTTTCCTCCATCCAAATATTTAGTGAACCTAGAAGAGAAACGACGATGCTGAGGGCCTGTGTCGGAGAGGAAGGAGCTGGAGAGGGGACAGAGCAAAGGCCTTGTCTGCTTCTCATCTCCGGCGGCAGGTCACCTGAGAGGCCGACTCCATGGGAGGCTGAACACAGAGGCGATGAGAGGCACCACTGACCCCCAAGATACAGCCAAGAGGCCTGTGGCCCAGAGCAGTGTTGATAGCCATCTGAACGAAAGCCTGCTGTTTTATCGGGCTTTCTACCCCATCAGTCTCATGCCTGGGACTGAACCTGGCTTTCCTGCCATGGGTGCCATATACAACTTGGCTGTTTAGCTCCATCGGTTTTATTCCCGGGCTTCACTCCACTTTCTTGAGGCACCCATGATTTCAGATCTGTCTCCCCAAGCTTAAATACAATATCCCAGTTCTACTTGGTGATCTGAATACCAATGGCTATTTTGGAAGTATCAACAGTCAGACGACCTAGATCTGAATCTTGGTTCTGCGACTTGTCAAATGGTGAAAGACAACTTAACCTTTCTAAACTCATCTGTAAAACAGGTTGTATAATACCCACTCTCCAGAGTTTCTGTGAAGATTAGTCGATATGTACATTCGAAAGTGCCTGCATGTTTTCCAAATGTCAATTTTTCGCATTCTTAACATCAAACATTCTTGTGGACAGTGTTGAAAATTTTTAGTGTTAGATTTCTTCAGTCATAGATGTATTGGGAACAGCTAGCATGTTCCACATCCATAAGGAATTCCTGTTCACATTGAAAAAAACTAGACATGCAGTCATGATTCAGATCCTGTATATATGTGTGTGTGTATGGTAGAACTCAACATGATATAACACCATCCTTTAGAGAGGCATTCTGAGATGCGCCGTAGAAGGGGCTGTATGCCATCTTAATGTCATCTTCAGATTTTTAGGAAGAGCGAAGGTCCTTGATCTATTACCGATGTCATTTTTCCCCTTTGGTTTCTAACAGTCCTTAAGCAATGGAGGCATCTCATCCTAATTCAATGACCAAATAAAACTTCATTTCCATTATGACTACATCAGAATTTTAGCATTATTTTTGACTTTTTCCCAATCTCTCTCTGTTTTGAGCTATACTTTTAGTTTATACCACTTTTTGAACTCTACACGCCTACAGTCCATTGCTGGAAGTAACATTCTCTTTCTTGGTAAATATAATTTTAATGATTCAAAGACTACCTTCACGACCATCCATTACCAAAAGTTGATTAATAAGACCATATGAATCATATCCACTCATATAACATGATATATAGTGATCATGTTCTCTTGTAATTCCAGTCTGAGAAGATTCATCATTATTTGAGAATGCCTCCTGACTCCTATTCCAAGCTATTTTAATATTTTAAATGCCTTTGATATTCTTTCATATATGTTTCCTACATTAGCAATTAAGTCTCTCTGTGGCTCTATTCACGTGAAAGTCAGTTTGTCTAGAAATGCTTATGGTAATTCCTGACCTGGAAAGACAGATAGTCAGCAGTAGTCTTAACACGGGGATTGAAGCTGGATTCGTGTACACAATGAATAAGTGCAGTGCAGCTGTTGCGTTTGTTCTTGCCATCTTAACAATCAGTGCTGCTGGCTATGTGGCCAGCTCTTTTTGTGGGGATGTCACTGCAGGCTCTTCTGGTCGTCTTAGGTAGCTTCTGCCTGAAGGAAGGTTATGAGTCTGAAGGGGGTGAACACTTGGTGAGTCAGAAATAGAAGGATCCCTAGTTATTAGCATGCTTTCCATGTGCTACTTCTGACTGACACTAAAAAGTACAGGGGTCTGTTCTAATTCAGAACTAGTTAGTGGGTCGGGCTGTGTCACCGATGAACTGGCAGCATTTCCTGGCAAAGCAAATAGCCTGCGGAGCACAGATTTATGAGGCACTGGCCAAGACAGAAGGAAGAAGAGTGAGCGTAATAGCCCTCAATGTGCAGCAAACTGCTATTGGTATCAGAGGGTGGAGGACACAGGGTCCCCAGTCATAGAAGGATCTTGCAACCATATTTGCTATGATACAGTTGCAATGAAGAAAAATGACTGGAGTTTTTGGAGTAAGCACCACGTGCTACTGATCTATGCTGAAGAAAGGCATGTCACATGTAGCTCCTAGGCCAATAGAATTTAGTTCTCTCTTTGGGGAGAAAAGGGCCTTAAGACGATAGAAGTATGATTCTTTTTACAGAAATATAAATGGAGACAACATCTTAGAATAAATCGGTTTCATAAAGAAAAAAAGTGTCATCAGTTCAAGAGTTCTTTTATTATTTGTTTCTAGTTGAGAAGTGAAATCACATAGGGTCATGCATGCTGGCACTTCTAGGTGTGGCTCAAATGTCCTATATCCACCAACTAAGGGTAGATGCTCATATGGACAAGATCCGCACTGTGATGAAATGCCCTTTTGTTGTAAACACCTGTTTATGTGATGAAATCCTCCCTTAACTTTGACCTTACCAGGGTGAAAGGGATCAAAGAGATCATGGGATGCCCAGACCGGTCCCTGGCCATGAAGCATAGAACTCATCTTTGTGACACTTGATGAATATTTTTAGAATGGATTTGAATAACTGGGAAACCCCTTCTCACACCCCAGAGGGCTGCAGGACAATCACAAAAGTACACTATCTAGAAATATGCACCATCACGGAAGCCACTCTCCTTCTATGTTACCTTTGCCACGGTCCTTCCTGCCATCTACCAGGCAAAGGGTGGGTTCTTAAGTGCTGTTTGACCAGTCGGTACTTCTAAAACTACCAACTTTAGAAAAAAGTAGCCTTTGGACTTTCCCAGTAATCCCAGAAAGGCAGTTTCCCCCATCGGGAAGAAAACTCCCTCTGGGAAGATACGTTTCTTTTTTATTGGCCATAATCGCCTGCCTGGCTGATCCGAGTAGCAGGGGTTGGAGCACTAATATGCCACCTGGTGAGATGTGCACAGAACTGCTGACCAGAGGCCAGCACACCAGAGCGTGGGTGTGCCACGTGACCCAGCCACAGCTGTGGCTTTGCCTTCAGGCACGTGGACGGGTAGGCAATGGGAAGTGCACACGCCAGGAAGACCGCCCTAAGGAACTTAAGCAGACAGTGCCATGGAGCGTCGGAATACACTTCCTTGAGATTTTCTCTACAGGATCTAGCCAGTTGAAGACCCTGGTTAATTTCTTCTCAAGTCTGTAGCAGCAAAACAACCTTGGTTTTGGTAGATGGAGCACAGTGGGGACTTAGTAGTCTAGGGAGTTGCTGAGTCTTCTGGAGAGTGTCTGTAACGTAGATGTGGGCAAATTGATTTGAGCCATAATGCTGAAGCTTGCAGGGCAAAGCTGCTGTAGCTTTTATAAACAGCATATATACTGATTAGTTAAAAACAAAGTTGGTGATGTGATGCAGAAAATGTGCAATAGTCGCTGTGGGAATTGAGCATCCATGTGGACAAGTTTGAAATAGAAGGAAGAAGAGTAAAAGCTGTCGCATCTCTGATATTCTATGCCCTATTTTC
Organism: Carlito syrichta; assembly: GCF_000164805.1. Classification (NCBI taxonomy): domain Eukaryota; kingdom Metazoa; phylum Chordata; class Mammalia; order Primates; family Tarsiidae; genus Carlito; species Carlito syrichta. The sequence goes on from NW_007245879.1 coordinate 657,657, forward strand.
TTAAGTCAGAGTTGGAGGTCATTAAATTTATTGACAATGTTGAAGTTTGTTCACTGTTTATTCAACTTAAAATTTATTAATTTGATTAAAGCTTGCATTTGGGGTAACCCAAATTCAGCTATTAATGAAATATAAGTAATTCCCAGAGCACTCAAGTATGACTGCTTATTTTAATCTGCATTTAACTGCAGTATGTTTTATCTGAATTCAGGTGCAAGCCACATAGCATAAGGCAAAGGGGTTCAGCTTAAACTTTCAGAACACATCATTGATTAGCATATGCATGACTAAAAATATTTAATACAAAAAGTCCAACATATTAAAGGGGAAAAACCCTCATGGCATTCAGACTACGAGTTTGCACAGCCCATGTTGTAGTTGGTGTGTCTCTTTCACAATAAACTCGGAGTTGTTAGGGAGAAGTTAGCATTGGTTGGCACCCTCCTGGAGCAGACTTTATATTTAGAGGGTGACTTGAAAAGGCCCCTGACGGGGCTAACCAATGCCTGTGTGGGGGGACATCCCTGCACTCCACTGACCTGTGTCCCAAAATAGCCGAGGACGCTACCATCAAGTGCTAGGTAGGATTCAAATACCAGAGAAAATACGTCCACTTGGCCATCTATGGGGAATTTAAGACGATTCAATTTATTAGGCTTGGAATGAGCAGTGTCTGGAACACCACGCAGGAGAATCGTAGAGAGAGAGAAGAGTCCTGTAAGGTGAGTTAGGAAAAACGAGACAGGCCTGCAGTCAGGCCTGAGTGAGCAGAAAAGGCTCTGATGGGCAGAGGCCAAAGGGGCACCCAGTGGACTGCGGGTTCGGAAAAAGGGAGAGGCAGCAGCCAGGGTGACCTGCAGTGGTGAAGGTGGAGCCCAGCCTTGCAAGCCCGGCCTGCCCACCCGAGTCGGGTGGAAATGTTCCCGCCCACCTGAGAGGGCCTAAAGAGTCAAGTGTGACAGAGGCCTTTGCGCTCAGGGTGAATCAGCTACGCTTGAATCCTGCTTTGAGGCCCAGAGAGGTTCAAGGACTTTCCCTGACACGTCACTAAAATGGGGCAGAGATGCGATTCACCTCTCAGCGCTGTCCTCAAAACCATGCTGCTGTCTCTTTCTAGGTTCAGAAACCTGTCATCTGCCTGGGAGGTGCCTGGTAATAGTGAAGTGCTGTTCGTGCCCAACTCAGAACTCTCCTGTCACCGTTGTAGGGTCAACTTTCCTGGGCATCATTCCAAAATCTGGCGTCCCTGGACATACTCTTGCTCACCTAGAAGCCATCATCTGGGGCCTCTGGGCTTTTAGTAGAATCTACGTTGTGCTTTTAGTAGAATCCGTATAATTACTTTCCTTTGGCTCTTTTTTAGCTTTAATAGCTCAGGCTCCACTGCTGTGGTGTGTTTAATTTTCGAAAAGACAAAGTGGTGCTCCAGTAGGGAGTGTGGCTGTCCAAGCTCAGTCTGCTGTGTAGCACAAATAGTCCCATAAGAACAGTCTACAACCCGACATGCCACCCTTCCTTCCCCCAAATGACTAATGTAAGGAAAAGACGATTGCCCCGTCGTCATGCTATATGCCAGCAACAGCGTGGTCCAGTTGTCTGTGGGTCGCCATGACAACCACATAGAAGATGAGCACAGAACTGGTGTTCATGGTGCCTATTTACCTAGAGTTCACTTTGTCTTCTAGGCTCTTCAATGGCCAACAAGGAATCGTCATCCAGAACTTCAGCACGAGATCCATTCTCACTGTCACCAACGTGACAAAGGAGCACTTTGGCAACTATACCTGCGTGGCTGCCAACAAGCTGGGCACGACCAATGCGAGCCTGCCTCTTAACCGTAAGTAGCAAGCGGTGCCAAAGGCTTCCGGGGCTTCTGGGCTCCACCATCAGTAGAGGCAGACCCTGAGGATGGAGTGTGTTCATTTCAAAACTCAGTCGGGTGCCACACACTCCTCTCCCAGAGGAAACTGACCCCAGGTTACATGAATGTTCAAGAATTTGTAAACCCTGTGAAAGTCTGCATGTCTAGAGAAAAATATCCTAGAGTTGAGAAAAGGAAAAAAAAAAAAAAGACATACATGGGAGGGCTAACCAAAAAATATCTTTTGGCTAATGACAGTTGATTTTGGAGACTTTTTTATTTGTTTTGACTTTTTAAAGGGTTATATTATCTTGAAGCACAGGTTAATATGGCCTAAATTTACTCTTGGTTGGTTTCCTTTAGACATTCATCTTGGGATAGCCAGAGTCTCACATGCCATGAATAAAATTAAATATGAAGTAAATGATTATGAACAAAATGTTTTAACCACATAGATAACATTTTGACTCAAAACGATATTTTGAGGTACACCTTCAATTAATACTGCAAGACTAGAAATTAACAAGGAAGCACAAACACAAGGAGCAGATAAAGGAATAGAAACCTACACTAATGGTTCCTCTTTTAATTAATTTTAGAAGCTGAGTAGTCAACACATTTTTACAGCCATAAAGTATTTCTAATTTTGAACTTATGCGCTTCTCAAAGTATTCAAAGAAGACTACAAAGAGTACACTATCGTTTCAGTTTCACAAAGTTACCTGGATTATTCTTTTGTATTTAACATTTTTATAGTCACTGGACATATGTATATTCATATTATGAGCCAGTGAAAGTAAATGATCCCCGAAAAAATGCACATGTTGTGTAACTTGTCACAGACATGATTATCTCCATTTTGTAGAAATGGGGCTAGGATAGATGATGGTCCTACTACTTAAAATATACTAAAGTTTACATGCTTTATGAGCTTCAAGAGTCGCCAATATTAAATACAATATATCCACTTGTATGCCAACTTTTATTATTCCAGTTTAATATTTCTTAGTACTCAGCTTTGAAAGGACAACATTGTAGCCCTTGCTTTGCTAAACTCTGCTTTCTCCACGTGACTCTTGGAGCTATGGCCACTATGTTTTCTTAGCTTTGAACCTCTCCCCTACCTTGGGAAAGTGAATCGCTCTCTCTCTCTCTCTCTCTCCTTCTCTCTCTCTCGATTTACTTTCTAAATAAACTTTGCTCAAAAAAAAAAAGAAAGGAAAACATTACTTGCCATGCAATGGCCATAGCATAATATGCTTGTTCAAGTTTCTTCCATAAGGATGATTTATTTAGTGTAATTATGAATAATATAAACCATTGAAAATATTAGGGAGCAATATGAATTCCAATTTAATGTAAATATTGATACTTCTGTGGTATATTATTAATATTTTAAATGGCTTACATATTCAAGAACTTGAAAGAATAAATGAATTACTAAGGCAAAGTAAAGAAAAATGTAAGGCTTAATAACATTAACTTGCGCTATTCAAATTTCTAAATTACATTCTGATTTTAAAAACTGTAGCATGTGACAAATTAGGAGCAAATGACACTTATTTAAATGCTTTTTTTCCTCTGGCAACCTTAACACAATCGTCTGGATATAACGCACTGCTGAAAAGGCTTCCAAACGTAAAATCTTCAGAATGAACTCACATGATCTCTCTCTCTGCCGTTGACTTGCTATATGTGCAGTGCTACTAAATACTAGTTCAATTTGGTTAATTTGTTATAAAGGCAAAATGTGCAAATCTTGTCTCTATGGACAGAGCCCTGAGAGCTTGAAGAAATATCTGTATATTCAGAATTCTTGTATGACCTCATCTGAAGCTCTTATTGCCCTAAGCATTTCTACTTTGCACTATAATTATTTTTATATATTTTTTCATCTTTCCACCAAATTATAAGTTCTTTAAGAAGACAGGAGCAATGTCTGATTAGTTATTTTATCTCCCATATTACCAAGCATATGGGAGATATGCTATTTAATAGGCAATTAGCAAATCTTTTGTGAACAAATGAATTAAACGTGGGGCAAGTGAATGAATAGATTAATTAATATATGATTAGGTGATCTACATTGTCGTTGTAGAATGTGTACTTGTAACCTCTAGAGATACAAAGCAAAGGCACAAGGTAATAACAAACAACACTTATTGCTAGCTTTCTCCAGACTAGACTTTTCTAGTTTATTATATGAATTGGTTTATTTAATATTTGCACAACCCAAAGAGGTAGACTCTTCAATTCCTCTCTTACAGATAAGGAAACTTAGAGGGAGTCTATAGATGTGGCAAAAGTGAACGGTTAGTAAGTGACAAAGCAAAGAGAGCCTTTGGAGTCCAGAGCCTTTACTATCACACTTCCCTTTCTTCCTCACTAGAATCATAAAGCCATCAGTAGAGTGAAAGAGAGTTTGTATCACTTGAAGCATATACTCTTTGAAAGATACATCTCTGTTTCTTCAATAAGTAGTTGTACTGTAATTTATGAAATGCTGTTAAAAAATATTTAGGTACAGACAACAACAAACCAGATATCAAATGTGAATATGTAGAAGATGAATGGCGTTGTCTAATCAAAAAGCGAGATGTAAAAATGAGACTGGAGGACATCTAAATACACATTTTTATGGGATTCTAAAATCTCTTTGGAATAGTGCCATGATCATAGGCGTTGTGACTCTGAAAACTATGTGTGGAAAAAGGCAGTTTTCTTAAAGTTTATGAGACACTAGCTGGAGGGAAGGGATGGCAGGATGTCCCTCAGGAAGAACGCATGCCACATTTTCACGGCCTCTGAGTGGGTGGAAGCTCAGCCTCAAAAATGACCCAAGGCTATAAGCTGATCTCAAGTTGACCTGTGACCTGCTGAAGAAGTTTTTATAATCTGCTGCTGGAGAGCAGCCTTTCCTGTGGGTAAGGGAATCTGTCAAGCCAACTCAGCTCTTTATTCAGGAGGTAAGAAGGTAGACCCCGAAGCATTGGCCACCTGCATGCATGTTCGTGCTTCCATGATTTGTATCCTCGAAGAGCTAAACTCAGAGACAGGTGGATTGGAAGTGCGAGTTACCTGGAATAATGCTAGAAAACAGTGAACACTCCAGCAGGTGGATAATCATGTTCTAACAGGCTTCAGCCACTGGGAGTCAGTGACGTGACCTAGGATAAACCCTGAGACCATCATAGTCGACTTCTGGTTTGTGATGACTTACATTTTCCAGATCCCCAAAACGATAAAGGGCAAACTGTAGTTTAGAGCTTTGTCATGAGATGATCAAAAAGCAAATATAGCTCTTTGTGTATGTGAGTAGGGGGGGAGCACATGTGTGGACGTGTGTATGTGCATGTGTGGATGCATGCACATGTGCACATGTGTGTATACCTGTGGATGCATGTGAGGACACATATGTGTGCGTTTTGTGTGCATATGCGTGGATGTGTGTACCTGTGTGAATGTGTGTGTGTGTGTCTCCATTAATGCAAGTCAAGTAGGGCTTGGTTGGGATCCGAGTTTCAGAACATATCAGGGGTGTGTGTTTGTGTATGTTACCTGTGTCTCACACCCCCTGATAACTCACTTCTAAGATGGCGCAGTAGCAGCTCTCCCCTCGCAGGATGGGAGTTGGGCGGGCTGACGCCTGCGACACCCAGGTCGCTCAGCCTGGAAGTGTCAGCTTTCGACACAGGTCAGACATTGCTATTATATCATCTCGTCCCTCAAGCACACGCAACTGAATTCATCTGAAAGAAAAGTATATCGATGGCTGGCTTTATTTGAGGACTGACTGCCCAGTTCTCTACTGAGGCTTACAGAGCAAACAGCCCTTAGCAAGCCAGGCGGAGGTCAAGCAAGCTTAGAAGGATGTCCCAAACGTAGCTCATCATTGAACCTGATCCCCTGCTCAGGGAGTGACCCAGAACTTGCAGCACTAATTCCAGATTAAATGTGATGCCTGCAGCATGGAAGTCCGGACATCTAGGAGATTCGAAGAGTAAAGGCAGGGCCGATAGAATAGTTCTGTTTTGAGGCTCAGCTGATGCGTTCAGCAGCAGTTCTCCTTGCTCAGATGTGCACCTTGACTGCCTGCAAGGTGCAAAGCATGGCGCTCCGTGTTGGAAGGGGAGGAGTTAGGAGACCTGGAGCCCCATCGAGGCGTTCTCAGATGAGGGAGAAGAGAGAGGAAGAAAGTAGGGGGTGAGTGGGGAGGGGAAGACACTCCCAACCCAGGCCTAACCCCAAAGGCCCTGGCAGGATGGCCTTCCGGGGGAGCTCACGGCACTATTTGAGCCACATCTGAGGCGCAACTCAAAGCTCCATCTTAGCCATGGCTGCCTCGTTTTCCGAGGCAGGACTGGGCAGGAGTTCCTCTGACAAGAATCAGGAGCGCAAGGTCCAGTGGCACGAGTGAGAGAACGGCCGATTGTCTCAACGACTTGGAGAAGTCACAGAGGAGGTGCCCCTTGAGCTCAAGGAGACAGGGTGGAGCCTGGTGCAGGAGGGGAGAATCGAGACGCAGCTGGAGAGGGAGCAGCACTCCAGTGTACAGCGGCTCAGCCAAGACATGGCAGTGTGGAACGACTGATAGACTTGAGGGCACCGTGGTGTTTTCAGTGCGGGCGCGTACCAGGCAGGAGAGGGTGAGAGTTGAGAGACGCAGGTGAGCAAGCAGCCTGAGAGGGGCTCTGCGCCTCATCCTGGGGCCGGCGTGCCCCTGAGGGTTTTAGCCAAGGAGTGGCAGCAGCAGATTTGGTTTCCAGAAGACTCTTGGGCAATGTGGAGGGCTCAACCGACATCCTAAGCTTCCCATAAGAGGGCGGAAACACATGATTTCACCAAAAAGAAGAGCCGTGAGAGAGTCGAGAGATGATCAGGCGACAGGAGGCAGTGTCCAACTCGGGAGAAAATCAGAAGGGAGTTGCAGGAATGCAGATAACCCCCAATGTTTAGTCTGGTTGACATGAACCAGAATAACATAAGTGAAGAACTAGACTTTTAATAATTTTTTTATGTATTATTTTATTTGGGGAGGAGGTAGAGGTTGAAAGAAGAGAGTAATTCCACCGTAGACGTTTTCCGTTGGAGGCAATGTCTAGTAGGTGGCTGAATCTCCAGTCCCAAACGGAGATATAGGTCTGAAGTTATCAGAACGGAGGCGGTGCTTTCGGCCATGAGACCAGAGCAGATTTCTCATAAAGCCACGTCGAATGAAAAGATGACCAAGGAGAGACGTCCACGTAAAACCAGCGCTGCGGAGTGAGCTGAGGCAGAGAAGTATCGTGCAGAAGCAGACTCAGCGTGGATGGGGAGGCCAGAAGGGGGCCAGGGGAGCCAAGGGAGATACCAGAGGAGGATCAGGGCCGGGGAGCCAAGGGAGCAGCCCATTCTGGAAGGAAGGAAGCCCAGTGCTTATCAGGTCAGGGGAGTCTGAAAACAACCACTGCCCCTGACGGTTGGGCCGTTTGGGGTGATCTTTGCCAGCAGTTGCAGTTGAAAACTATGAGCAGAAGCGGGCCTTCGGTGGATGGAGGCTACAGAAATAGAGGAGAAGGTGGTGACGTGGGGAACAAGCTCCGCTCTCTGAGGACAGGCTGCAGAAGGAGGAAGACAAGCCTGACGTCACGCCCTGGTGCTTTCAGGGCTGGCTGGGATGCTTTCCTCTCACTGTGGATCGCACCCCCAAGCGGCAAGACCCAGCTTCCTAGCTTTTGGTCACCTCCACTTGCTGTGCTTTCTGGTTGCCTGCAATTCTCCCTCATTCTCAGCTTGCTTGTTTTTTTCTCACATCTTTCTTGGCTCCCAGATACATAAGTCAAGGCTTTGATTTAATGTGAAGACACCATAAACCCCTTTCTCTTCTGTGGCCTGTAGGCTCTAGGCTATTATTGGAAGAGGAACTGCAATTTTAAGTAGAGATTTTAGTAATTTCATCAATGGAATTACTTTAAAGTATGTCGGGTAAAGAGTATACTTTCTCAAGTAAGGAGAAATTTATGGTGAAAAAAACTACAGAAAGCCTAGCATACAATGAAGATTCTGGGATTATCTGTCCAAAATGTTTTGAAAGATGTCTGCATTTTAAAAAGTAGAAAATTGAAAGTGAAGAATGAGCAAGAGAGAGAGAATGTTTGCAGATCATGGGAGATTATTCCTCAGGGAAGTGCTTTAAAAAATTAACAGTGGGTGACAATGCAACAACTATTCATAGCAAAATTCTTTATTAAATAAAAAACTTGGGACTCAGAATTATGTGTTATTTTTTGTTATTTTTCACCTGTGTCTTTTGCTTTCTGGACATGAGCAGCTGAACAGACATTTCTTCTAAGTCTGTTCCTTGAAGAATGTGAACTGAATGGTCCCATCCTGCCATCTATGGGTCCAATTCATCAAATGTACACGATCTTTTAAGCAGGAATTCAGTAACCCATAAGACATAGTAATTTCTGTAAGTGAAAAGATGCTGTCCAAGCTTTCCTCCCCACCTTCACAAAAGAGCACATCCTCATTGTTGGACACATATTCAAGGACTTGCCATCTGAGGGGAAGAGGAAGGAGAATTAATTAAGAAAAAGAAAGCTGCATAAGCAAAGTGCTTAGAATCCACACAGCCTCAGTTTCAAGCAATTTTCTCCTGAGACCTAATATATGAAAATATTTGGGGCAAATCTAACCTCACTGTTGACAAAGAGGTTTTGCATGTAGTCCCAAACTACTAGATAATAATGATTTTGTTGCGATGTGCAAATGCCAACTCTCCTCTGAGGCACTCCCCAAAGTATGATATCAAATTCTTTGCTGTAATTTAGTGCAAAGGGGTGCTACAGGGATGCCTCCTTTTCTGTGTGTGTGTGTGTTGTGTGTGTACATTTATTCAAAGTAACAAAGCATTTGTCTCAGAAATGTTGCACATAGAACATCCCAAGAAGCCTCAGTTTTTTTCTGCCTTAGCAGCCCTGTGGACACAACAATAAAGTTCCAATTCCACGTGCTTAATACAACCAGGGCTATGTGACCTTCTGGACTGTCTCCTCTCACATTCGAGAATATTTCTTCCCCGCCTGTTTTAGTTTATGGGCACCTCCTCTTTTGAGATTAAAAAAAAAATCCCTAGCTGGCATCCAGACGGGAAACGGAAGAGTTCTGGGGAAAGTAAGAATGTGAGAAACGTGACTGTTTCTCCCTGTTTAGCTTCAACTGATGCGAGCAAGCAGGACTCTGTGACTGATGTGCTGAACACGAAGCCAGCTGTGCCCTTGCAAGTCATGTTCCAGCCCTCTGCTTGCTTCACATGCTCCCTCCTGCCAGTGAGCCAGCGCACGGGCCCTCTGCTGCTTTTGCCTGTTCTGATGAGCCCGTATTCTGTGCGAAAGGCGATCCCACCAACGTAAATGATTCATACTTTAGGTTGAAGTTTATCCCCCCCCCCCGCCCCGTGACTTCAAAGTGACAGGGTTTTCCTTTTGGCTGAGAGAAGCAGTCATACTTTGAGACTCGGCGATGACTGAAGACAGAGTGCTGTGGGCCCTGACCTGCTTTATCCTCCCAGCTTTGAGATGTTCATGCGAAGGCTTTCCTGGATATTCTCGTAATAAATATTTGGCAAAAATGAGGCGTGTGTTTGTAGGTAGATTTTGACCCAGCAACACGGGCCGTCTGCCAAACAGAAATGACACACATAGAGTCATCACGCACATCATGAACATATACAGGTCTGGTGAGTGGAATGAAAGTGAGGTGAGAGGATCTTTTTCCTTCCCAGCCTTAGACTTAGAACCCGTGTGTGTTTTCAGGAAGAGACATCCAAAATGGTGATTTGGTGGCATACAGGATAGGTGGCACCCAGTTGTCAGGATGGCTGTGGAAGCTTGTGGTACTCCAAGCCACCACACTGCTGCGAGTGGAAGCCACAGGCCAGCTCGCAGGGCTTGGGTTTCTTTTGTCAGTGGGCAGCAATTCAGAGCTGGGAGCTGTCTCAGGTATTGCCTCGTCAATTTTCTTCCAACTTTCTTCAATAGCAGAATCCTGCCTCCCCCCAAATTAAAGCTTTACCAGCCCCTGATGTATGAAAAAGTTGAGATTGGAGTGAGTTGCTTGAGTTGGACCTAAATCAGAAGAATTCTCTTATGTTCCTCCCCATCATGGTGGCTTTGAAGCCTGTCCAAATTTCAGGCAGATAAGTTGTTCTGAAAAACTCTGGGCTAGCCCCACTCTCACTTTATAGGTGAGGAAACTGAACCCAAGGGGGTGAGTCAGAGCCCCAAGTCAAGCAGCATGGTGAGAGCGTAGCCAGAGCGCAGCCTTCCACCCCCTGTCTGGGTGCTGTTCCCACAGCCCAGGTGAGCCCCAAAGGCTTTGAGTCAAGCAGGTCTGAGCTAAAATCATAACACGGGAAGAAGGATTCGAAACGGTTCTCTCCATCTCAACCTTTGAGTTTTTGACGTCTCACCTATAAAATAGGGGGAAATGGCTTCTGTGTATGGGATTATCTTGAGGATTAAATGAAGCAAGACATGTGAAATGGCCAGTACAAGGCTAGTCTAGCACATGTGCTCATTAAATATTCGTTTCCTTTTCCATGTTAGGTATGATCTAAATCTGGAAGGATAAGCCCAAGCAGGCTCGGATGGACAAAACCTGAATGAGCGGGCACCTTCATGTCGCTGGACATCCAAATGGATGGCACCAGTGCCCAGATTCCTTTATCAATGCACTTATGTATATCATGATATTGTCTTTTTATTAGGATTATTGATTAAATTGGCCGTGCACATAAGCATTCACTTGTAATGAGTGAAAAAAAGTGAGCAGGTTGACAGAGAGGGCTGCACAAGATGAATGGCTCTACTGATGTGTTTTTCTCAGGTTAGGAGGCAGTTTGGCAGCTGTATCCTCCAGCTACTGGGACTGCACATGCATCCCCCTAGCTGACAATGGGACAAGGAGAAGGAAGCTTTGGTGTTGGCTGTTGTCACCGATCAGCCTTGACGTGTAGCAAGCTGACAAAAATTCGGTGACAAAAAGAGAGGGAAAAGTGAAACAGAGTTTCCAATGTGGCCATGAAATTTTACTGGGAGCCCCAGCCTCAGAGCCAGACTGACCTTTCACTGAGGAGGGCCTTAGCATTGAACTGTCTGGCCTCAGGTTACCTATTTATAAATCGAAGAGACTAATCTCCAAGTTATCTTTCAGCTGGAATGCTTTAAGACCCTCATAAATTTATGTATGTTAAAGACAGTCGTATCAATGTCTTGGTTATTATTTTAAAAGTCAGACTTACTCCTTAACAAAACAGAAGTGCTGCCAGTACTGTTTCTTTTCTGTACGTTTTTGTCATTGATTCTCAAATTATTTTTATTGACAGAAAAAAATTACACTTAATATGCTGGGCTCTGTGGTGAGCTTCCATAAAACTTAGCTCAAGAGCATGGCTGGCCTAATCATTTTGTCAGCTCTACACAGAATTTTACTCTCCAGAGAAATTTCCTTGTAGTTCGCTGTTGTAACTCTGTTGGCCAGGAACCTATGAAAAGGCACTAGAATAGACCGCTCGCTTGCTATTTTATTTCACACCGCTCTAACCTATGACAAATTAGGCCAAAATGTGACCCTGGGTATATGGGGGTGGTGGCGGCTAGGGCCTGGTGAGAATGAAAACACACCAACGTTTCCAGCCTCAAGAAGAGGGAGCAGGTGTCTCCTTCAGCTTCTCCCATGACAGAGCCTAGCGGAGGTCTTGGGAGGCATCCCCTCCCAGTCTTTCTGGGAAGCTGCTTTGAGCATCCATACCCAGCATGCACTGCTTCCCCACATCGTGACCAGATTTAAAGCAGGATCAAATGGCTGGAGCACATGCCAAGGCGGGCAAGGCGGAGGACTGTCTCACCTCCACTTCTGTGCTATGATTTCTTCCTCTGAAAATGGAAATGTGACCCCTGATAAATGACCCAGGGACATGTGTGAACAAAACGATTACTATGAGGTGCTGAGTGCCATTATGATTAAACTTCTCATCTCTCCTTAGTCAGTGTGAAACATAATTAATAGAGTATGCCACCCAGAGAAAAAGTAAAGTGAAATTGGCTTTTTTGTGTGTGCCATTTTGATGTTCCAGATAAAGGTAAAAAGAGGAAGAATTAACTGTGAAAGCAGTGATATTTCAATGGGTTACACTTTCTCTAAAGCACTGTAAATTCAGTTTTAGTATCCATAAAACCTGCTAGGGAAGGGACTGAAAATGGCATGTCTTCATTGAATGTGTCCATTCAGTGTGGACTGGATTTCCTTATAAATGTAATTCAATTGGGATTTCTCTATAGAGACACAAATTAGCTACTCATCCTGTATACACTTAAATAAGACCTGAATAAATCAAGTAAGACTTGCTTGCAGGAAAATGTTATTTCACTTATGCCGTGGCCAGACATTTATAAGAAGACTGGCTGTTTCCAATTGAGCCTTATTTTATAAGCAAGATTTCTCTCTCAAAAGTTTTAAGGCAGCAAAGCAACTTCAGTTTCCTAGCTCTGAAACGTGCTTTTAGATCATTGCATCATCTTCAGCTCCTTTCTTTGATTTAACCCAATTAGTGCATATGTGGAGCTGCCTAATTAGTCAGGCAGATCATAATTCTTGTCAAAGAATCATTGGTGTCACTACTCAGTCCACTTAGAAGAAATCGCAAGCTTTCTAAATTACTTCCAAAGATGAGATGTGGCACCATGTTTTCCTAAAACTGCCAGGATAATAGTGTGTGCCTTAAAAGTTAGTGACCATAGTGTAGGGAAATGTTTATTTTCTCAAGAAATTATAAACCCTTGGGTGCACTGCGGTTTATTACATACTTGCAAAATAGAGACCGTGTCTATAACCCAACTGAGCAAACACACTTCTACGAAGACTTGCCTAAGCGCTGGGTGCACAGCAGCTCTGCAGGCTTACCTCTGCTGGAGAAGGACACACGGAGAGGATTTGTTCCTCCCAAGCTAGCAGAGCCTGCTGGAGTCTGCCTTTGACATCCTCTCTCACAGCCATTTGGCTTCGTGCTACAGAGCCACCTGTATTTCCCCAACATCCCTCCTGCCAGCAGCACCTGGAGGAAGGCGCCCGACTTGCCAGAATGATCCGCCTCACACCTCTTCCCTCTGTGCTTTCCTTTTCTTTGTAGCCAGCCTCCTGAATCGTCTTCTCCCTCGTACTCTTGTTCTCGTGATGTATCTTTAAGAAAGAGTTTTGAAAAGTCGCCGGTTGACGTGCGTGACAGACTCTCATCTGTTACTTATGTTTTCACTTTCCGGATCCTTCCTTCTGGCTTCTCTTCCGCTCATTTCTCCTCAGGTCCCAAACTGACTCATGAGCAAAGGAGATGGGTATGTGCTTCCTTCACCCAGAGTTTAGATTCAGGACAGGGCCAAACAGCCTCTGAACAGGCAAGTTCAAAATTGCTTTTGAGAGCTTCATCACTGAAAATGTCATCAAACTTAGCTCACGCCAAATTGATTTAAGTGGCAGCCCAAGGGCCAACCTTTGACCAGGGCAGCCTTCACACTTGCATTGATTCTGCCTGCAATTGAATTACTCAGGCAATTCTGTGCGCTTTCAGCTTTAGCCCTGGAGTGCAAATGGCCAATCTGGGAAGCAGCTTGCTTGTGCTTGAAATTTGCAAGAAGATTTTCTCCTACATTCCCAGGGGGGAAGAAGCAGGCTTGCTTTTTAAAATATTCTCCTAGTCGCCAAATTGATTGCCCAAAAGATATTTATTTTTGCTTGTTTGACATTTGTTTTGATTTGAAAAAACTTCTCCCAGAGAATCTCTTCTGACTTTGAAAAGATGCGCTCTTATTCTTCAATATGTGTACTAAAATTTAGAGGAAATAAAAATTAATGAGGGAAACATAAGGCAATATGATATACACCCATTAGATAGAGGGTCATGTCAAAAACATTGCATTTTATAGTTCCAGAATTAGAAGTTTTTAAAAAAAAATTTTACTGTGGTGAAGCAAAAGAATATTCTGTATATTTCCATAGATTTTTGTTCCCTCCCTTCCTTTCCAAAACATCTAATAAGATTGGCACAAAGATAGATCACCCACCATTCTCCTTGATCAAGACAGGTTTTGCTGTGCAATTCTATTTTCCATGGTCTTCTCCTTTGTACTGTATATCGATTGCATGTCATCCTCCTTCCTCACAAGACTTTCATTTTCACATAAAATGTACTATTTTATGTATCTAGTTTACATACTTGTAATAATAGGATAGATTCAATTCTATACTGAGCAAAAACTTCTCCATATTTCTTTTGTCTTCCTACATAGAATTTTAATGGCTTCACCATTCTGTATTCAGTGGTGAATTGGGAAACATTTAACTGAAATAATGTATATAGCAAAATTGATAAATAATTATAAAATATGCAGTTCTCCTTATTGTAAATTCCACATAGCCAATTGCCTCTCATAGATGATTTCACTGATTTTTGCCAAAATCATGTATCTATAAGCAACACACGGTTGCAATTCATGTATGTGCCATATGCAAGGTCTGGCAATTAAGTTTGCCGACTCATTCTAGCAGAAGTGCTGCGTGCCTCATTGCTGAATATCACTATGGCTATCTTCAGAACTCTCCCCTTGGGAAGCTGTGTACCAGCACCAGCACCTAATCTGCTCATCAAAGCAATTTGAGAGCTCTTTTTCTGGAATGACCATCACAGCTGTCATTGCATTAGCCTTGAAGTCCTGAATGTCATCAAAAAATCTTCCTTTCAATATTTCATTTATCTTGAGGTAAAGAAACGGTCATTGGGGTCCAGATCAGGTGAGCAGGGAGAGTGTTCCAATACAGTTATTTGTTTACTGGCTAAAAACTCCCTCGCAGACAGTGCTGTCTGAGCTGGTGCATTGTTGTGATGCAAGAGCTCCTTTGGGACCATTTTTGCACACACCTTTCTCATGCCAAGATTTTTGGTTACGGTTTCCCTGTTTTTCTATCGATGTTTCTTGGTCTGCTATGCTGCTCCTAGTCAGCCGATGATTTTGACGTATAATTTGATGAATTTTTGCAATGTTTTTGTCAGTTCTGCTCAATACTGGCTGTCCTGACCTCTCTTCATCAGTGACACTTTCTCAGAAAGGTGTTGAATTCATTTGTGCACTGCTATTTTCTTCATGCCATTATCCCCATAAACTTGGAATAACATGTCTCTGATTCTACTTCCACTCTTGCTAAGTTTAACAAGAAATGTAATGTTTGTTCATTGTGCGAATTCAAGCCCTGACATTCTTAAGATGGTACACAAAAACATGCAACAATAATTATGAATGCCACTCAGCAAGACACCGCCACACGTCAACACGAACACAGCTGTGAGGCACTGATATACTACGGCTATGAAACCTTACCGTTTGTACAGTGAGACTGACAAAAGCACATGGTGGCGAGTTTGTGAACTTAATTGTCAGACTCATACATGCTATGGCATATGGAGCTGAACATTACTTTAACCTGAATAGGGCCTGTTATTTTTGTTTACAGTAATAAATAAGATGAAAGCAACATGTGTGACTTCTTTGCTGAAGCAGAGACTAGTTTTGAAATACTAAAAGACCACCCCCTCAGTTTTTCATGCAATTCCCAATGTCATGGTGACAGACATGGCACACTTTTGTGTTTAATTTTCATTAGCATTTTCTCCATCACCTTCTTAAGAATAGACAATCAACTAAACAATAAACCAACCTCTACATTGGAGCCTTTGCAGTTTCCATGGTATAAATACCCCGCCCATGGCTGATTTCAAGTTGCCAAGGTGTCACTGAATGCAGAGTTGAGAAGAGACGTGTAGAATCACACCATTATGTGAGAGGGCCCCAAAATAAACAGAATGCAGTGATAAAAACTGTGTATTTACTTTTACATGTTTAAATCCAGTCACCTCCAAGGAGCTTTCCATTTGACGCAATACCCCTGTATCAATGCTTTTTTCACTGCTCAAAGCAATTTTTGAACTTATCGATTTTGATTTCTTTTAGTGCTTCTGCTCTTTTTTGTTTTGCCTCTTCCTCACGTGTCCTTGGAGGACGTTTTTCATCCAGGAAAACAACAGCAAAAAATGTTCGGCGCAAAATTGGTGAATAGGGAGGGCGAGGCCTGGGGGTTCATGCCATTTCTTGCCAAAAACTGCTCTCAGGGTTGTGATGGAAAGCAGTCACCTGTTTGCCACAACTCGGGACGTTTCTTCTGCAAATTGTGACACAATCTTCTCAAAACTTTCAGATAAAATCGTTGATCCAGAGAAACGAACGCTGAGTGGACTACAAGGGGCCCACCCTCCAAATGATAATTCTAGTTTTCCCGGGGGTTCCCCCTCGTGTAATATGTTCACAGTAGGCATGATGGATGTTGTCAGGGCCAAAGGAAGGCTTTTGCTTTTTGAAGTTTTGCCGAAAATCAGACAGGAGACAGAATACTAGAAGAAAAGGCAGACACGTGTATTTGCCCTAGTTTTGTAGGACACAGGAGCCCTCAAAACGAAGACCTAATTGCTCGATATTATGCTGTGACTCAACAAAGTCTGGACAGCCATGTAGAAATATGACTGGACGCGTGGATCCTAACAGACGAGTGGGGAAACCCAACAAGGCCTGGCTGCCTAGACTCACTCCCCTTGGCTCTCTGTGCGGCGTTCCTTCCTTCCAGGTGTGGGCAGGGCCCTCTCAGAAGGCAGTGGGAAAGTCAGAGCTTTGCTGTTGGGTCTTCTGGTTACTCTGGAGGAAAAGGGTTCTAGTTTCCGTGGCTGCCTTGGGGAGGAGAAGTTTTAGCTTCTCTCTCTGGCCCTGGGAGACAAGGAGACCAAGAGGCAGACAGGAGGGCTACAGACCAGAGAAAAACGTTTGTTTCTGAGGCTTCATTTTGGGGCAAATAACAAGAAGTAATTGGGAGCTGATGAGGTTGAGTAGTTAATGAATTTGTTTTTAGTGTAATTTATTTGATTATAAACGTATATGATTTAATGATGGCTGTTTAATGAATAGCTTGTAGAATTCCTGAAAATTTCACAGTTGGTTTTCATAAGCAGATATAAGCCAGCGTCAGCAAACCATGCCACAATATACTTGAGTGGATAGATAGATAGATAGATAGATAGATTTCTCTGCATATAGACTGCATGACTCTAGACAAGTTATATAACTCTCTTCTCTTCAATTTCCTCATCTGTAAAATGGAGTCCCAGTTGTAATGCTTGGATCACATGGAGATGGAAAAATGAAACAAGATATATGTAAAGTGCTTTGCTAACAGCAGGGCTTTATAAGTGAGTGGCCTTTCTTTTCCCTCTTATATAACTCCAGTCCCCTTCATTAGTTCTGTAATTTTCTTCACTTTATTTTGAGATCAGAAGGATTTGATTCAGTATTTCCAAATGTATATAATGGCCCATGTTCCAATTGGGATTTTACCTGTTTCTGTGATAAACTCATGCATACATAAATATTGTCATATGTATGCCACATTTCTTGTTTAAATCTGCTACAACACAAAACATTTCTCTCTTACAATTGACTGTCACTATACCTCATCCCACTACACACTGGGTTTTAAGCACAATTATTTATTTAGACTTAAGGTAAGAGATCTCAGGGGGTGTTTATCTTGTAATGTTTTAATCCTGTGAAGCCAGAGAGAAAAACATATTACCTAGTCATAAAAAGCTTTCAGAGCTACATACCAACATCACAATAAGTTCCAAATTCATCGTTTTCTGCCTGCTGACCTGGCTAGAGTCAGGGGAAGGGAAATACATATTTTAAACTGCATAGATGAAAGCAGTTCTCTTTCACATCATTCTCTCCCCAACGCACACACAAGCTTAATTTTATTGTTTTCTTTTCTCATTCTTCTTAGTGGTGTAAAGTAAGAAAACTAGTTTTTGGGCCGCATATTTGGAACATAAGATTGGCCAGTAATCTCATAATTTCAAAACCTTACTGTTTATTTAATTATCCAATTTACTGACTAAATACCCAGATCCATGCTGTGTTGGGATTATAAAGTGGGGCTAAAACAAACTCGATTCATAGCCTTTTGGAGACTGCTCATTGTGAAACGGAGATTGGCAGTGCGAGCAAGAACTGCAAAACGTAGGCAGCTCCTTGGAGGCCAGAGACGATGGCAAGCATGCGTGAATAACAGAAATCCGATGTGGCTGGAACACAGAGAACAGCTGAAGGCAACGTGGACAGAACCAGCTGGACAGGAAGGCAAGGAAAGAATAACCTCTTCATCATCGTATAGAAACGTTATTTGCCAAAAACATCTTTTAATACACTCCTGCCAGCATAAATGCTTTTGCAAGCAACATATGTAAAAATGTTTTACTAAATCAGCATAACAGACTAAAGCTGCAGCATCTGCTGGCATGTCACATTTGGCAAAAACAAAACGTACCCCCAGACCCCCAAAATAACAAAAAGCTCAAGCAAGTGGAGACAACGAATTTTACAACACAAAAGAAAGACTCAAAACCTGTTCCCTCAATGACTGCTGTTGTAAACTTGGGCATGCAGCAAATCTGTTGTTATAACCGTGATGGAAATGAAAATATTTCACGAGTCTAGACAATATCCTACTTAACACTAATTCAAAAACCAAGAGGGAGAAAAATGACACAATGAGACATCACACATAATAAACATGGAAAGTGAGCTTACATAATTAGAAAAAGTTAACTGATCATTCTATCTCTGAATTCTTTCTGACTGATCATGCTAAGGGATCATTCTCTAAATTCAACTAAAATAATATCTTGTAAAATAACTGCTACAACGTAGCAACAAATGAACCAAGTGATTATCCCTGGACTATCGTAATGCTTTGATTCTCAAGATGCCTCATAGTGTGTATAGCATAATCCCAGTTACTAAGGTGAAAACCACGTTGGGCTTCTGCCTCATTCTCGCTGACTTTCGGCATTCCTCAGACAATACACTTGTTTACCACCTCCTCATATGCCTCTAAAAATTCGTACGTGCTGGTGCCAATTTTTTCTTAAAGGAAGAGCAGTTACTTCACTCTCTTGATCTATTATGCTGATCAATAGTAAGATAACTGATACTGAAATATTTAATGAAATGTTTAATGTTTTTCCAATATATCATTCCCTAACTTTTTTCTAGTGTGTTGTTAATCTGCTCACTGATTTATACTATCATCGTTTGGTCTAATCTCTTTCTTCCAACTTACGCAGCATGTCGCAAGAACCCCTCCAAAGACACTTAAGAGCAAAATCTTGCATCTCTGAGGAAAGTAATGAAGTTAGATATTCTTGTCCCTAAATGAATCCATAGAGAACTTGCCCATATGGATTTATAATACTGTCTTCTGATTAGAGAATTGCCAGATTAATAATGGCTTGATAACTGCTGGCTAATTAATATTTAAGTTTATTTCTGTGTCCTGGAAACAACTCCTAAAGATAGCTTACCAGTGTGGTTATGGTTTTTTCCATCCATTGAATAACTAGGCATAGGATATACCATCACCATACCCAGCCCAAAGAAGAGTTAAGCTTTCTAAAGGAGTGCTTGCCTTTGTGCGTTTTTGTTTATCTGTTGTTGTCTAGTATTGTTTTGCTTTCATTCTAACAGCTGACACCTCGAGTCCCAGCCCATTGTCTTAAAACCGGTGATGATAGGCGCCAGGTAAGACAGCTGATATGGTTTAACACAAATCCATCCTCTGTGTTCCTCACCAACTGCAGCATAAAAGCGCCTCAGTGTGTCAAACTCTACTCACTGACGGGTGTCAGAAAAGGGGAGCACTGGGAGGGAAGTCCAGCAGCCTCTGTCCCGTGTGGCTGGTACAGGATCAGGCTTAGCATTCAGGCTCCCACAGAGCACAAGGAAAGGCAGAGTGGGATGCAGCACTATATCTGGAGATGGATAATCACGGCTTCAGGAGTTCAGAGAGAGTGTGTATCAGTACTCGGGGAAAAAAATAGCTCCAAGCAAGCATTCTGCTGATGGTGATTCAGAACCATTATCCTCAAATATAAAAGACAACATTATTATCTTTTGTGATTTAACAATAGTCGAATTCAACGTGAAATAGGCCTAGCTTTTAACAGTTTTGAAAAATATTATGTTTTGTTATTGTTGTTGTTATTGTCGTTGTTTATAAAGAAGAGTGCAGCAAAGAGACAAGCTCAGAGAGAAGACAATTTCAGACTGGAAATGGGGCTGATTACCACATAGATGGATAACAGAAAAAATCTGGAACCTATTATAGTTTGGAAATGACTCTTTAAACAGTGTGTGCATGTATAAAGCTAGATTAAAAATCACCCAGTATTGATTTCAGTTCTTCCTGACCACCATTATCCATTTTGACAACAACCTACCCATTCCAGAAGACCGGCAGAGACACAGTCATCGGAGTTCCTGTTAGCGTTGCTCACTTCACGGGGGCTGGGCTGGTTCCCCAGCACTGTTGCTGACTTTTAGAGGATTACAGTCACGTCACAGGCGTCTTCAGAGGTGATCTTGTGAAACTATGCAACTCTAACATGTCTTATTTCCAATGATTTTGAAAATCTTAATGCCTAAAACAAAGGTTTAGAAACAAAAGCACATTATTTCACCTGCATTTTACTTTGCCTTTAAAATTTTACTGAACCAAAGTGCTTAGAGACCCTCCACAAAAAGGGTAGGAATATTCTAAGAACGAATTTATCATTTTTTATTCATAGGAGTAAAATCCTGTGAGACTTGCAAAAACCTGACCAAAAAAATTTTAAATTCTGTGACTAACTTTCTAGACAACTTTTCTCAAGCATCTGTGTTAGTTGGAATTAGGAACAGTTGCAAGTGACAAAACCCAAAATAACAATGACTTAAACAACTTTATTTCTCTCAGACATAGAAGCCTGCAACACACAGTTCGGGGCTAGAATAGCATCGCTGATTCAAGGACAGAGCCTCCTTCCATGATTTTTTTCCACTTGATAGTATCCATTCCCAAGATCACTTGATGGTCCAAGGTGACCACTTCAGTTCAAAGCATCATATTTATACTTCAGTCTGTAGGAAGAAAAAAAGACGGAAGTATAAGTATCTCCCCAAATCTGTACACATCACGCACACTTATATCCCGCTGACCTTCACTGACATGACCACACTTAGCTGCATAGGATGCTGGGAATTTCACTCTTCATGCGCATTCTTTCCCCCCAAACTGTGGTTGATTTATTGTAGGAAAAAGGATAGGCTAGATATTGAAAGAAAACCCTATGTCCTCACTACAGTCTACCCCTTTGTGACGCAGATATCTAAGCACACCCTCCTCCACACGTCCAGAGCACACACCTTCCTGTCAAAGGTAGAAAGCCATAGCAGTCCATCAAGCTCCGACTGAAGCCTGGGATCTCTGAGGGGTGCATAGTTTTCTCCATCTGCCTGAATGTGACATGCTGTGGTCTGATGATCTTGCAGCTAACACAGATGTTTTCTGACACACAAGCCCGGCGTACTGTGGTGGAATATGAATTTTTAAAAAGCCGCAGGAGTGCCCGCATTCTGAGAGGGGAAGAAAAGAAAACCCACCGCAGGCTCTTATCCAAGCCAGCGATGAGACCCTGCTCACTGGAAGATGCAAGACGCCCTCCGCGGCAGCTAGTGCGCTCTTTGGTCGCTCCTGGGCCTCTGCTGTCTCTGTGACTGCCGGAAACACCTGAGTCCCCTGCACTCTGTGGCTTCCTTCTTGGCTCCCTTGGAGGTTGTTTCTTGGACACTATACTTCGTGGCTGCCTCTAAAGGAAGCCCCGGGGACTGACTCGCTGGCATGGCCCACTTGACACAGACTTAGGACGCAGAACTCCTTGAAGGGTTGAGCAGCTGTGAGAGTAGGCAAGGCTTGTGGTTTCCTTCACGAAACTCGATAGGCTTCCGATCTAGTTAATTTCATCTCTTAGCCATGTTAGGGAATTGTTTTTTGGTAGAAAGGATTTGGGATCATGTTAGCGCTAATCTTTTAGTTGCCGGCCCCTTTGTTTTCTCTCAGTCAGACGGCAGCTGCAATGAGGTCTGGACTGGTGAGTTTGGAAAAGGCGATAAAACAGAGCATAAATGTATTGGTGTCTCCAACATTCAAAGGCATGTGCTGAATTTCAGAGGGTGGAGGACAATTATCAAGAGTTCTTAAGACAGGAATGCTGGCTGGGTGTGGTAGCTCACGCTTAGAATCCCAGCACTTTGGGAGGCCGAGGTGAGAGGATTGCCTGAGCCCATGAGTTCGAGACCAGCCTGGAAAACTTGATGAGACCTCGTCTCTACAATAAATCAAAGGAATGAACCGGGCATGGTAGCATGTGCCTGTAGTTCCAGCTACTTGGAAGGCTGAGGTAGAAGGATCGCCGGAGCCCAGCAGGTCGAGGCTGTGGTGGCCGTGAGCATGCCACTACGCTCCAGCCTGGGTGACAGAGTGAGACTCCAACTCAAAAAAAAAGACATGAATGCTTTTCGAAGTCACTAACATTTACGGACTCCCCTCATGTACTCTATTCCTCTGTCCTCCTCTTTGCCTCTTTATACATAAAGACGTCGTTCTGCAAAAGAGAGGCCATCATTATTCTTTGGCATCACTTGTTAATGATAGAGTCTAGATGAGAATTCAGTTCTCCTAATGCTTTATTTTGCAAATGTGCTAAAAAATACTGTAGAAATCTAAGTCAATAAGCATGAAGTATCTGGGGTTTAACCCTACTTATAAGCTAATGTTAGCGTGCCGCAGTTTCATGGATGCCTGCAGAAAGCACAAGACTCTTGGGTCAGAGATGTAAGACTTTATCACTCACAGCAAAAACAATAGGTAGAGTCCACATTCTCATAGGGATAACACGGTTGGCCACATTGGATGCTTGTTGCTGCAGTTGTTTCTACTGTGGGGGAACACTGAGTTTAGGGCGCCCCGAATTGTTTTGCAGCCAATGAGTAAGACTGTTCCTTGACATAGAGGGAGACATCACCTCATCCCAACGAAGTGACCAGAACAAGAGCATTTCCTCTGTCTTCTTCCTTCTTTGGCATTCCCAGCAAAACACAAGCCACAAAGCATGCTACAGTGCAAGAGGCCCATGCAGGAACGTCTCCTGACAATCTGCAGAAAGAAGTAAGAATGGTGAGCCTGTGCTCGGCAGGGTGACAGTTTGTTAAACAACAAGGCTTGAGTGGAAGTGTGGCTGGGTCTCCGGAGGGCTCACTGTGTTCTAGCACCGTGTTCTAGCTGCTATAGTTCTATTTCTTTTTTTTTTAATAAACAATATTTTTTATTATGATATTGTGGGGTACAGTTAAGGGTTAGGTGTACAAATATGCTTCGTTCAGGCCCCCTTGTTGATAACAGGTGTCTCCCCGTCCCCAGACAGATGTTTACTACCATTAGTCCCATCCCCCCCCATGGTTTCCCACCACTGTCAGTCATTTTCTTAATACATTGGATGATCAAGGTCCCCTATATGAGTGAGAACATGTGACACTCAGATCTTTGTTTCTGTGAGAAGTCACTCAGCATTATAGACTCTAGTTCCATCCAGGTTGTGTAGCTCTATTTCAAGGGTGCAGGAAGTCTCTAGTCTCTGTCTAGGACTTGGCAGACGGTGATGACAGACTAACACTGTTTAAAAACTGCATGAGGCCATGACATATATTCTGAGCAGATGCTGGAATACCAATTTATGAATTGACACTTAGAAACTGACTTGGAGTATAATGCTCACACTGGCATGGTCAGCTGGTTCTGCCCCTATATGAAGCCACCAGAGAAGTCACATCAAAGCCAGAAGTCATTTTATTAAGTCAGCATGACAAGGCACTGCCTGAGGCCAGGACAGACTCAAGGCCGCCGGGATCAGCCTTTCTCTTCTGGAGGCAGACCCACACAGGACACCAAACCACAGTCAGAAGGTTGCTGGGCCCCTAGAATCAGAAGAAGGGGTGATGAAGAAATCACTTGTTGGCATTAGGGTAAAGTCAACCTTGCTCCATTTACAAAAATGGCAAGTTGACCAGGAGGACAAAATGTGCACAGCATCAGTAATTCTGGGTTCAATTCTGAGTGGTTCAGACGTCATGTCCATCTTTGAGTCCCTCCCACTGCCCCTGCCGTCTTCCTCTGGCTTCCCATTGTCTGTGCATGTGACAGACCCAACCTGAGATCTCCACTTCCTTCCTATTAGGGGTAACTTTGAACCCACAACATCCATGCCCACCTAAGCACGTCTGCAACTTTTCTAAGCCAGAGGCAGTGTCGTTGTGTGACTTCATCACAGGAAGGGGGAAGCCCACACACCAGGGGTTTTCCAGGAATCCCTTCTCCCAGTGAGAATTTGGCCTGGAGGTTTTTTACCCTGGGCTTCCACAGGAACACTTTCTTTGCCAGTCTTCTCAGAAACTGAAAACTGCTACTAAGATGATGCTAGCAAAACCCATCTAGATGATTATTCCTCTAGGAGATTCCTTTAAGGATGTCACAAACCAGAAACCAAGGGGCTATGTGTTTTCATTTATTAGAGTCTAGCACAATGATATGTGCAGTCAGGCATTTATTAACGAGTGTTTCCATAGTGATAGTGCCAAACCTGAGTAGGTCAATACTTTATTTTGTATTTGCAAAATAAACTTGAACACATGGAGGTGGATTTAAATGAACATCTACTCATGAGTCTACTGTTAAAGCCTCAGGACCTCAAGCATACATGCCTGGCTCCTATACTGGAAATCAGTGCTGAGGCCAGAGTTTTCAGGGGGATAACGTCCCTGGCAACTGGCAGCCTTGTGGGTGCTTTGCTTTCTCAATGGTGAGAAAGAGGTGATGTGCAGGGTGTTCTCTCCTGTTCAGAACACTGAAGATAAGGACGTGCCGGGAGCCTGTGCTCTAACGCAGACATGATGGTGATGTGCTCTTGACCTGAACAGAGACCGTTGTTTACTTGTCCTCTTCCCTAGGAGCAATTAGAGTTTCCCCAAATCTCAACGGTCTGCTTTCTGCCTTTGTTTATGCTTGTGATGTGTGGCAAGCCTAATGGGTGCTCCAGTAGTTGTGATTAAGAAGAAGGAATGAGGGTTGGAGATGTCACCAATGCTTACACAGCTTGTTAGAGTTTTAAGCTCTAATGAATAACTTGCAATGGGGCTAAATAAAGACTATTTAAGTCCAGAAATCATCAGGATTCTAATATAAAAAACTAAGGCTGTTAGAGTTAATTTGGAAAACTAAAGCTCCAAAATATGGGCTAAACATGATATAAACTTACAGTACAAGGAATTGTCAGCCCTGACCAGTTCCAGTCTTGTACTTGACAGTGTATGAAAAATTGCTGTAAAGGCCTATTATTTTGTGCCATTTGTACAGCCTTGACTTTTGGGAAAAAAGTGTATGTTACAAAAAGTGTACTTTGAGCCGGGCTCGGTGGCTCAGCCTGTAATCCTGTGCCTTTGGGAGGCTGAGGTGAGTAGATCGCCTGAGCCCGTGGGTTCGAGACCCGCCTGGGCAGCGAGACCTCATCTCGACAATAAATCAAAAAATCAGCCGGGCGTGGTAGTGCATGCCTGTAATTCCGGCTACTTGGAAGGCTGAGGCGGAAGGGTCGCTGGAGCCCAGCAGGTCGAAGCGGGTGGCCAGGAGCGGTTACTGCACTCCAGTCTGGGCGACAGAGTGAGACTCCAACTCAAAAAAAAAAAAAAGTGTACTTTGAAGACATCTGCTTTGTACACAATGAACTCACGTTTCAGATTTTAAAACTTCTTGTCAGTGTTAAAACTTTTTGTTGGTGCCAATTATTTTGTTTGACTTGGATCCTGGCAAAATCAATTTGGTCATTCATATAGAAAACCACTATTCATTGTAAAACCTGGCAAATCCAAGATGCCAACTCAGGCTATGATCTATTATAGACGCATTGGTGCTTCAGGGAATTATGAGAATAGTCCTGAATTGATTAAATAATTGGATGGCATTTTTCCAGATACGCTTTGTAAGGCAAATAAACACATATGGCTCCTCCACTTTTACTTTCAGAAAACTTTAGATAAGTCTGTCCCAAAATATACTCATGAATAAGAAGCAAGTGATGATAAAATGCTATTCGCAGCTAAGTGTGTCCTACTTTCCAATATGAATTTTCACAAGATATCTGAGCTCTCTCCCCATTAATCTACTGTGTTTAATGCAAGGTTCAAAAGGAAGTCTTCCTTTTACTTCTTGATCCACAGTCAGTGTAATTTGGCAATGAGCTAACAGAGCTGCAATCAAAGCCAACAGTGTCTTTTCCTATCAATCTAAAAAAACAAAAACACACAAACACAATAACAACAAACAATTACAAAAGCTTTAGACTAAGCCTTCAGCTACCAACTAAATAGTGTGCCATCTTTACAATTTGTTTAAAACTTATATTAACTTTCTCCTATAAACTATGATGACTTGTTGGAACAAATTTAGTTGTTGTGCATTCATGTATTTAACAGAAACAAATGGCTAGAGCCATAAAATGATATTTAAGAATATTTTTCTTTAAAAAGTATAATAAACAAAGTTTATTATTTGAGTGCTGGTAAGGAAATTTTTTAACTCTTTAGCATAAAATAATTTGACCACTGGAAGTATTCATTAACAAACAAGAAAAGCATTTATAATACAGTGATTTTGCATTATATCTTACACCTGAAAAGTATGTTTGACTACTGAGCAGTAGCCATATGTCACTTTCCAGCTTGTAAATGTAGGTAACTTTATGTATCCTAAAGTCATACAGACCAATGTATTACTCCAGTTATCGTGCAGGACCAGTTTCTTAAAAAGGTATGTTCAGATCCCCAGTGAGCTATAGTTTTAAGGTAGGGAGGATGAATTTAAAGTTCTTTTAGAGTATCTGTGGCATTGGTGTATAACTGTGCACCATCTGTCAAAGAAAAGGCCATGCATGAAAAGTATGTCTATAGCACAAATTAGAAACAGCTTCTTGTTTTAAAAGACATAGAAAGTTACTAAATGATTCTCTCCCAGAATCCTTTTAAATCATGAGGTTTTTGGTCATTTTTTGGGAAAAAGTCTTATGTTTGTCAACAGATTATGAAAAATGACAATAGATGACTCTTTCCAAACACATTAAGTGCTCTAATAAAATACTTTGCTTGATCCTCAAAATTATTTTGCACAGAAATTTTTCTCTTTTTTTTGGTTTTTAAGAAAACAGGTATCAAGCGATTAAGTAGTCAAAGTCATAGGCCTAGTTAGTGGCACACATGAAGCTAAAGCCTTTTTTTGTACAATCTGGGGCTTGCTACCCTGTGACCACCACCACTGGGAGATAAATGCAGTGCCTGAGCAAGAAAGGGGGGAGAGAATGACCCACTGGTGATCCCTGCTTGCATCTGAACTGTTCTGAGGATCACCTGAAACACAGTTCGAGTCACCGGTTTGCAGCTCAGCTGGAAAGATAATCCCTCCACGACTTCACATGCAGTGATGCCTTCTGTCCCCTTTTGTCCAGGAAGCACACTGAGCTGTCTCCTGAAGTAACCCAAATAAAATGTAAGCGCCAGATATTTATCATCTCAACTCTGCATTTAGTGAAGGCAAGACACAGGTGTAACCCCCACAAAACTGGGTTGTCCTGTCTAAAAAAAAACCAAGCAAATAAATAGGTTAATTTTCAAAGCCTTAAACAGTAATCTAGAACTCTAGATCATTACTGAAAACTGTCTTAAGGACACAGGAGACACCAAACTATTTCAGCAACAATAATAATACATCTCTTCATCTATTTCTCCCTGAAATTCACCAAGCCTCATGTTGAACGGCTCACGTGGTTTTTCTGTCTCCCAGGCTGAGCTGAGCTAGCTGTCTTTTCTCTCAACCGCTCCTTCCACCACCGGGTGACTATATTTTCTGTTTTAGTTCCTTTCTTATGTGAAGCGATTCATTTATTTATCTAAGATTCTAAAATGTACATATTACCCCTATGACTAGGCAGCAACATTTCCATAGGTGACAGGAGTATCCTTGCCCCCAAGAAACTTTATATATGTGTGTATATATGTATGTATATGTATATACAGACATACATGTGTACACAGCAAACGTATACTTCTTATAACTTTATTCATTTACACACATACGCACATTTACCTCTGTAGATGTATACACACACATACCATATATACATATATATTACTATAGGTGTGTGCATATATACTCTAATTTTAGGATGTTTATTCATATTTTCATTTCTAGGCTTTTTTTTGTTTACCACTGGAAACCCAGCACTAAGTCAGGGCTTGTCACATAGTAGTTTCAATAAGCATCTCACTGGCTAGCAATGAGCATGTTTCTCATTTTCTGATTCTGCTCATCTGGAGCACATGGATGCCCCCCAGTGTCCTGGGGACGCCTAGAAGCCGAGCCTTGTTCCTTCTCCCTGGTCTCAAGAAAATCTCGCACGGGTAAAGGAATGGAATCAGCGACACATGGATTGTAACTTGAGCAGAAATGGCTGTCACAGCGCTCACCGTGCCTGTGGTCTAAGACAGGGCTCTGTGACTGAGAATGCAAATTCCCCACCAAGGAGACCTCTAATATACTATTACGTAGGTGGGTTAATAAAACGGCTTTGCTAAAACAACCCGAGAAGTCAATAATCCAACAGACAATACACATAAGTCCCCTTTCTCTTGATACACAGTGTGATTGAATGAGTGGAATGGAAACGTCATCATTTTTTAAATCTTTGAACTTACATGTTGCGTCTGCTGGTTGCATTTGCTAGTTTGGGCTGCTGCAAAACAGTGCCATAAGCTGGGTGGTTTATGAACCGGAAGCACATGTCCTATAGTGCTGGAGGCTGGACGTCTGGGATGGTCATGTCAGCACAGCCGGTTCGAGTGAGCGCCGTCTGCCTGGTCGCTGACCTGGCCTCACATGGCAGAATGAGAGTGGAAGAACTCTCTGGGGTCCCTTTTACGAGAACACTAATTCCACTCATGAGGGCTCCACCCTCATGACCTAATGACCTCCCCAAAATTCCACTTCTCTATTTCATCCAGGAGGGTTTCGAATTTCAGCATATGAATTGAGAGGCACAAACATCTAGAATATATTGCCCTGGCATGCTGATGCATTGTGAACTGAACAATGATAGAAATCCATTACAAGGGAAACTCTAGAATAAATAACACAGAAAAAGGAGTTCTACATATCTCCATCATATGGAAATCAAGCAGTAGTAGAACAATACATAGCTTACCTGAGTTTTATTCCCTGTATTAGAAAAGCAGAGAAGCAGGTACGTGTAAATAATCATTACCAGAAAATGCAAGTAACTGTTCAAAGAAAGCACAGACTAATAGACTAAAGTATAGGTAATAGGAATGCTTATCAATTCCTATATCATTTCTGCCTTCTGCTAGAAATATTATTTTTAGGACAGTCTTCCCTGAAGCCATTCTTCTAATACTCATAGCAAAACCCATATAAAAAAAAATACACCTTGAAACTGTCCTAAATTCTGCAATACTTAATCAATTTTATCTCAAGCAGATAGCTTTGGAATGTGCTGAAAATAGAGATAAAAAGAAAAAAGCACACACAACCAAAAGCAAAGAAAATAAAGTCATGGGTCTGCAGTGGTCTGAACAAATTGAGACATATTCTCTTTTCTCAATTTCAATCTTTTCCTCCCATTTTTCTCATAAAATCAGAAAACGTATTGTACGCTTCTGCTGTGGCTTCAATGTCTATATGTCTCCCCTGAATTCAAATGTTGCTCCCTTACCCCCAAAGTGAAAGTATTACGAGGCAGGCCTTTGGAAGGTGATTGGGTCCTAAGTGGGATCGGTGTCCCTATCGAGCGGCCTGAGGGAGCTTGCTTGCCCCCCTGCCACACAGGGACACAGCCAGAGGTCACCATCTGCGAGGGGCAGCCCTCGTTGGTGACTAGATTTGCCTTTGCTTTGGACTTCCCAGCGAACTGTGAGAGATACGCTTCTGCTGTTTATAAGCCACCCAATCTATGTTTTTTTTTTTAAATAGCAGCCCAAATGGACTAAGACAACCTGAATGCTTAATCTTTCAATACTACACTTGTGTTCTCTGGCTCTGCATCAGTATCTGTTAAAAAGCCTCCGTCTGAGCCGGGCTCGGTGGCTCAGCCCGTCATCCCGCACCTTTGGGAGGCTGAGGTGAGTGGATGGCCGGAGCCCGCGGGTTCAAGACCCGCCTGGGCAACTTGGGGACACCTCATCTCCACAATAAATCAAAGACGAGCTGGGAGTGGTAGCGTGTGCCTGTAGTTCCAGCTACTCGGAAGGCTGAGGGGAAGGATCGCCGGAGCCCAGTGCAGCCACTGCACTCCAGTGTGGGCGACTGAGTGAGACTCCGACTCAAAAAAAAAAAAAAAGCCTCTGTCTGATAGTCTTACATTTCAACATCTAAATGTAATTCTTAAGAGAGAGAGAGATGTGAGCCAAGCCACGCATTTAGGACCTCAGCAAGGGAAAAACGCCACACACCTCCTAGCTCAGTGGTGTCACCTTTGTGCCTCATGCCTCCCAGACATCAAGGGCGAGGCCTGGCCTCCTACAGTCTTGCCAGGTGGCCTGTTAACATGGTGACGTCTGTTCATGTCTTCTCCCCACTTTTTAATGGGGCTGTTTGTTTTTTCCCTTCAGTGTGCTTCAGTTCCTTGTAGATCCTAGATGTTAGGCCTTTGTCAGATATACCGTTGGCAAATATTTTTTCCCGTTCTGTGGGCTGTCTCCCTGCTCTCTAGAGGGCTTCTTTTGCTTTGCAGAAGCTCATTAATTTGATGAGGTCCCACTTGTCTATCTGATTTCTTAAGGTATTGGCCTTTAGGGTTCTGAGTAGGAATTGGTTCCCAGTTCCAATTTCCATGAGGGTGTCTCCTGCGTTTTCTAAGATTCTTATAGTTTGAGGTTGTATGTTCGATATTCGGGCAGCCAACAGACACATGAAAAAGTGCTCAGCCTCACTCATCATCAGAGAAATGCAAACCAAAACCACATTGAGATACCACCTAACTAACCCCTGTAAGAATGGCCATCATTAATAAAACAAACAACGGATGCTGGCAAGGATGTGGAGAAAAAGAAACGTGTCTATACTGCTGGTGGAAATGCAAACTTGTACAACCTCTCTGGAAAACAGTCTGGCGATTTCTGAAAGAACTAGAAATTGACCTTCCATATGACCCAGCAGTTCCCCTATTGGGAATATACCCGGAGGAACTCAAGTCATTCTACAAAAGAGATACCTGCACACGTATGTTTGTGGCAGCTCTATTCACAATAGCAAAAGCATGGAACCAACCATGTTGCCCATTGAAGATGGACAAGATAAAAAAAATGTGGTATATATATATATATATAAATGTATACACAATGGAATATTATGCAGCCATAAAAAGGACCAACAAATGTACTCTAAAGCAACCTGGATGGATTTGGAGTCGATCATACTCAGTGATTTATCACAGTAACAAAGAACAGAGTTCCATATGTTCTCACTCATAAGAGGACCTTGAACAGTCATAATGCTATAAGAAAGTGACTGGCAGCTGTCAGGGGAGGGGGTGGGATTGACAGCTGAGGGAAACTGCTAGGAGAGGGAAGGGCGTACCTCATTAACAGGGGTACCTGCATGATCAGTGTTTATATACCTAACCCTGAATTGTACCCCAGATGTTTAGAATCAAAATGAAAGAAAACCAAAAAAACATGGTGATGTGTCATCTGTGTGAGGTGAAAGGAGTCACGAGGGAATAAAGACACGTCTCCACCCCGAATTCAAGTGCCCTGCAGGCACCCGATGTGTCACAGAACTAGAGCAAGTGTGTGGCGTTCTCTTGTGCTGGCAGAAGTGGGCTCCACGGGCCTGTCCCCTGGTTGCAGATATTCTGAAGGCAGAGTGCTCTGCTGACAAGAAACAGCCCCGGGTGGCTCTTGGTCCCTCTGAAACTGGCCTCCCCTCTTGTCTCCCCAGTGCCCACTCACATCACACGTCCGAAATTGCTTCCTCCCCGTCCTCAGCGGCTTGTTGAACTGTTCCCTCCAGATGCGGGCTACACGGGTGCCATATGAAATATTCTCCCTTGGTGTGTTTTTTCTCCAACCCTTTCCCATGCCAGTCTCCACCCCCACCCTCTTCACACTTTTCTTTCCCAGACAACCTTCAGGGCCAGTCAACCCTGAGTCGAACATGAGTGTGAGACCAGGGGAGCACGTGTATTCGGTGCTGCAAGGGAGACGCCCCACTTCCTTAAGATGTCTGAAGGCTTGAAATGAAGCAAAGAAAGAATATTGAAACAAAATTTCTGTTTCCAAGCTCATGTAAGTGAGATCCTTGAATCTTACTACAGTATATTTTTAGTTTTCCTTTCCAGGCATTTCTGTGCCTGTCCCCTCCTGTCTTATTAGGGTTAAAGCAGAAGTCTGCAAACTATCGCACCAGGTCCGTGAGCAAAGAATGATGGTTATTTTTTAACAAAAGGCTGGAGAAACCAAAATAATATTTCATGACACATAAAAATCAAACAAAATTCAAATGTCGATGCCTTGCCTGTTCTCTCGTGCAGTATCTAGGGCGACGTATAGTCAGCATTGAGATTTGGCCTGCTTAGCCAGAAATGCTTACTCTCTGTCCCTTTAGAGGCAAAACCCGTTGAGCCCTGTTTAAAAGCATGGAGTCAGTGAGACTAGAGTGATCTGATTTCAAATCCCGTTCTGTTACTTACTAGCCTGCTACTGAATCTAGAGGGTGAAGCACTTATCTCACAGACCAGGTTCCGAGGAATAAAGAGGAAAACGTACACAGACCACCAGAGCAATCGCCTGATGGGAGTAACCCTTAATACGTGCTTTCTAAAAAGCCGGCCAGGCATGTTATTAGTAACTGCTGCCTTCTCTGTGTCTTAGTGCACTTATTTATAAAATACAGATGATATTACAAAGTATTTTCCCGAACGCGTTGATGTGTTTGTCTAGTATGTAAAGTAGACACTACAGATTCCAATACGTCTAAAAGTGTTAGTAGAAATCCATTTACCCACATATCTATGTCAATTTCTTAAGGTTGACATAATAAATGATAAATGTTTTAGGCAGCCTAAAACAACAGGAACGTATTCGCTCGTATTTTGGAGCCAGGCGACCAGGTCCAGGCTTTGGCAGGGTGGCACATCAGAGGCTCTGCAGGGCATCGATCTTCACCTGTCTTCCAGTTCCTGGTTTGCCAGCTCTCCTTGGTGTCCCCTGGCCTGTGGCAGCTTAGCGCCAGTCTCTGTGCCTGTCTTCACCTGAACTTCTTCTCTGTGTGTCAGACATGGTTCTAAATTATGGTGCAGATGTCTACGATTTGACTTATACATGGACATAGACCCACACAAAGGCACTCTCAAATGATGCAGAATGTTTAAAAAGAACTTTGGAAGCCTGTGAAGAATGTCACACACCTGCCAAAGACTCCTGTCCAAGTCATCCCTGAGAACGTGGTCCTCTTCGTCCTAATGTGGTTCCCTGGATGCCCCGGTCTCGTCCTCTGCTCTCCAGTGTCCCCTGCCCTGGCTTCACCCATCTTATTTATTTCACGTTCCTCTCCTCCCCTGGCGTGTGTGCTGTTTCTTGCTTCTGCGTCTGCCCTGTACCTGGAGGAGAAACAGAAGCGTCAGCTGGCACTCCCTGCGTGCTCCTGTCTGCGTGCCAGCACTTCTCGCGCTGCCCTATTTCGAGGGCCTGAGTTCTCGGCAAGGAAATGTGCTCTGCACAGAGGCCAGCACAAGTTTGGCAACCGGAGGGAGAGACACTTATTTTCCCTGCGAAGCAAATAGCTTATTACTGAAAACCACTAGGAACTGAGATGAAGTCGTAGACAAGAAACGACATGAATCATAAAAGCCTCAGCCAGGCTCACACTACTGTATCTACTTGCACAGAAGCACGCACAAGCACACCAGCTCCAGCTGTTTGTTTTTTCCTCTTCTTTTCTTTTGAATGTGGCTTAATTCTCTCGTAACCCCAAGCCAAGGATTAAGTCAAGTAGTATCTCAGCAGGAATCTGATCCGGGCCTGATTTGGACAGAATTCATAGAGAGGCTCAAAGCCGGGGAGGCATGGCCTCCTCCAGGAGCACCAGGGAGTGATCGCCTTAGGACCATTTTATCTTACCTCTCGTTACCGCCCAGGAAATGGGCCATGGAGTGGTTTGAGAGAGGATCTCAGAGTGGGTTCTTCGTCTGAAAATACCAGGCGAATATGTGTGCTCATCTGGTGATTTGCGATTGGCAGTTGCCCTTTACCTCCCCTTGGACGCAGTATGGTGTGGCGTAGCGACAGACAAAATCAGAACACCTGGGTTTTTACCATGGCGCTGCAGTAAGTGGGCTTCGAGAGTCCTCTGAAGTCTTAGGGCACAGGATGAGATGATAGCTAGATCCCTTCCCAATTCTGTGTCAATGGTTGATTGATCTGTGAGCTTTGGCTGTTTGCTTGTAGGATAGGGTTGTCAACAGCCTGTCATGGCCACATACTAGTTGTTGCCTTGGCAATTTTGTGAAAACTCTTGGCATCCAGAATTGATCGAGTGTAGTTGTCCCTAAAAAGTTTTTCTGACTGATCTGCACAATAAACAAGAATTATGATCAAATTGTGGGTGTTTTCCTAGTGCGTACAGTTCACCCTTGGACACAGAACACTAAGAAGGAGGAGGCAAGGGAGGAAATACGAGTCGGGAAGGCTCTGGGCTTTACATTGTTTTGAAAACTGAGGAGCTAAAGAAGCTGCTTTCGTGGTCTTGCTTCTTGAGTAAAAAAAAAAAATAAAAGTGACAGAAAATGGCAGAGTAGGGAGATGAAGATTGCAGAGTCACAGAACCAGTTTCAAACCTTTGACTCATGGCTTACCCTGTATATGATTTTGCTCGATTTATGAGACCTGAGACTGAATTCTTCAAGTCTTAAATTTTAACAGAAGCTGTGAGAAAGCTGCAATGAGTATGTAAAATAATATACATGTATTTCCTAGCCAGGAGCTGGCCCTCCCAGACCAGCACTTCCCAAACTTTAAAGGTGCCAGAGCTGGTTAAAGCCAGATTCTCAATCAGTAGGTCTGAGCTGGAGCCAGAGATTCTGCATGCTGACCACCTCCCAGGTGATGCCAGAGCACCGAATGTCAAGGGCAGAGGCATTTGGAAAGTGTGAAGTGCTGGCGGCTTGCATCCCTGCACTTCTGAGCAAAAGTGCGTGTTTACTTTGCCATGATAGGTTGGAAGGTTGGTCTTATTTTCCCCCCCGATCAGTATGCCTGCTCTGTGCCAGTCATCTGTCG
Organism: Carlito syrichta; assembly: GCF_000164805.1. Classification (NCBI taxonomy): domain Eukaryota; kingdom Metazoa; phylum Chordata; class Mammalia; order Primates; family Tarsiidae; genus Carlito; species Carlito syrichta. The sequence goes on from NW_007245879.1 coordinate 692,913, forward strand.
CCTGTGGTCAGGACAAAGGACGCCAACAGCATATCATTTTCGTTGTTTTTTTTTTTTTTTTGAGTTGGAGTCTCAC
>NW_007245879.1:693118-749746 GCF_000164805.1 Carlito syrichta
CACCTCAGCCTCCCAAAGGCGCGGGATTACAGGCTGAGCCACCGAGCCCGGCTAGCATATCATTTTCAAGTCATCTTATGTCAGCCTGCTGGGACGAGTCCCCCAAACCCTCATGGAACACTGTGATCCCTACCTTTCAGCTGCTGCCACCAGTTCTCAAATGCTCAAACCCCTTGGTTGAAGTCATCACATTTTTTACACTAGAAAGGCAGTGTTCCCAGTAAAACGCTATTCCTTTGCTTGTTCCAAACTTCCTCTGTTAAGAAAATATAACAACGATAAAAATCTCACTCTTACATTTCTCCAGACTCATGGTTCTACCACTTATCTCTGCTCTTCTGCTTCTGTAAGTGATAGCAAAAAGTTTAGCAACCGTTTGCACGTCCTTCCCGTTCTTTCCGTCAATGATATATGATCATGTACTCTCCCTATCTATGGTTGGAACTTATCTTAAATTATCCTTTTAAGTTTGGTCTGTAATTAAAATTATGTGGGAAGGTATGACATTATTCTTCAAAAATGCTCGGTGGGCTTTCTCTGATCTAGCTCCTAGGGTCCAGGTGCAAAGCAGCACAAAAACAGTGAGGGAAAAGTCTTGGGGTCGTGCACTGGCCGTTTATCTGCCAGTTCTCAGGCAAGAGTCATAGGTAAATCTTTCTAGGAGAATAAGCATCTCCCAGAGTCAACAGGGAAGCTATAATCTTACCTTGGTACGCTTAAGTAAAAGGTAGTCCTCTCTCTGTTCCAATATATTTCTTGGAGTGCTAGTTCTCATTTAAAAACAAACAAATATATGCCCACGTGAGATTCTGTTATTGTTTACAAATATTCACTTACCTTCCTTGTAAAAGGATTACACATTTAGACCCATTTCCAAAAGATAGGCAGGGTCCCCTCTCATTGACATCAGCGGCACATGACTTGCCCTAGCTGATGAAGTAGCAGAGGTGATGTGCGGAAGCTCCAGGAGCTATTAAAACTTTTGTCTTGGATTTTCCCTCTGCCGTGAGAAGGGTATGAGCCAGGTAAACGATTCATCTTGAACCTGGTCCTAGAATGAAGACACATGGAGCAGAAGCAGAAATGCAGTTGACCTGCAGTCAACACGTTTCACGAGCAAGACACATGCTTTGTTGTTGGAGTCACTGAGATTTTGACTTACCACCACACAGCCTAGCAAAAGCTGACCAGATCAGTGCCTTTACCTATACCAATGACTTACAAGAAAGGAGAACAAAGCTTCTAAACCATAGAGAAGAGAAGGAGCTAAATGTCCAAGTAATTTCCTACAACAGTTTTGAAAGGTAAGTGAAAACGGGGAGGTCACATTCCGCCTTGATCCTTGGCAAATCTTCACAAGGGAAGGCACGTGGGCTTGGTCAGGAGTCTGGTGCTGCTTCCTCGGAGGTGCCTGTCTTGAATGCTGGGGTGAAAATGAGAGATTGTAGAGGAGGAAAAACTCAAATTATTAATAGCTGTCAGGCATGTGATGGGGTAATGTTGTAAGCACTGCAGTGCATTTGCTCACCGTGTTCTAGTACCAGGAAAAACATCCGAGGAAACATGATGATTAGTGTCCAGTGTTTTAAAGAAGGGAATGATGTCTTTCTAGATTCTAGGGTAATCTCATGCTTTCAAATGGTTGTCAAGATAGTAACGGAAAAGGTAACAGAGAAGAGTACGTTTTACAAAGAAGGTTTTTTACCTTTTTTCACTTTCTCTCATTATTACTATTCTTTGGCCAAATAATCTCTGCTATTTGTTATTGGTAATCTGAATCAAACCCTTGGCACCTGCAGTGTAACTAGAAAGCATTTCAGTCACAGGAGAATGAAAGGAACTTCAACATCTCATTATTGGTGTATCTTTGCACCTTTGTGTCACTCCAGCCTATGAATAGCAGTGGAACAGATTCAGAAGCAACCTCTGAAGATGCAACTGTAATGTAGTCAAAAGTTTGGTTACTCATATTTAAAAAAAAAAAAACTCTAGCTAAAAGGCAATTTAACAGTCTCCTTCATCTCAGTGATTCATGAATGCTATATTTATGCATATTCATGAAAGAATGACCTAAAAAAGAATATCTTGTCACTTTTTTCTTCTTTTGACGTTGGCAGAACAGATACAAAAAGGACACCTAAGCCATCTGTTCATCTCCGAACATTCTAGAACTCAACATGCTTGGACACGCAGGACTCGTGGGCGTCTGTGCTTGCGGGATTCACGGTTGCCTTTAGCTGTTTGGACACCAAAGTGCTTGGGGAAGCGATGACATCAAAAACCTAGCACCCTAAACATTTCTATTTCTAATGGCTATTTGTTTTAATAGCTGTTTTATTTTTCATTATAGAGAATTCTTATGTTCAGCCATTCAAATCTGGCCTGAAATTGGTATTTTATAAATTCAAGTGAACACATAATTTTATCCAATGCAGTAAGTATGTTTTTATTTTTAGGAAGTAAAATACAATGGAAATAGTGAGTGCAGGAAAAAAAAAATACCTTTTAAGTAGTGTGATCGTATAGTTTATCATCCAATCTGGGAAATGTTTTAGAGTAAAAGTAAGCTCTATTAACATTATATGAGGAGTGTCTCAAGCAAACCAAAACATATAAACACACTGGTTATGGGAAAATTTAGAATTCAAATTAAATCAAAATTAATAGGACATTGATTTTTCTTGTTAGAGGCAAGCTTTAATCGTGTTTATGATCAATTTCTTAAATTCTCTTGATCCCCTTGTTGGCTCACAGGAAGTTGGGGCTGTCTAAATGATTTAGTGAAGTTGAGAGTTGCTGGCCCTAGACCTGATCTGATCATCATGGCCATCATGGGCCATGAGCTGCATGTACGTTGTGTTACTCAGTCCTTAGTTATGGGGGGCCAGCCCCCCAAAAGAGATTTAGAGTGTCCCTGGAAGGTGGGGCAGCGTCGGCGAATATTCTGGAGAAATAGAAGGGAAGAAAGAGACTGGACTCTGTCTAGTGCAGAAGCCGATTCTGTAGTAGGGATAGATATTGAAAGAAAGAAAGATGGAGGGATAGATATAAAGGGGAAGAAAGAGAAAGAAAGAAAGTGGACAACTGATCAGTGAAATGAGCAGAAACCGTTTATGGGGACCAGCCGTGAGTCTTTTATCCCAAACTTTCACATGTTAAATCACAAGACTTTTACGTGAGCACAAGGCCAGGTGGGTGAGGGGCGTCCCCCACCCACCAGGCCTTTCCTTAGGAATGAGGAAGGGCAACCCCAATCAAATCACAAGAGTTTTACATGAACACAAAGCCAGGTGGGTGGAGGGCATCCTCACCCACCAGGCGTTTTGCTTAGCATGAGAAAGGACACTCTTAATCAACTCACAAGAGTTTTACATGAACACAAAGCCAGGTGGGGGGGCGTCCCCGCCCACCAGGCGGGTTTCCCCCAAGCATGAGGAAGGACAATCCCAAAATTATCTCACTGTTCCTTATGCTTGGTTTATGTTCCTCAAAAGCAATACAACAGTTTTCATATCATAAAATACTAATAATCGATAACTTCTAAAACTTATGCATACCCAACACTTAATGACTGACTTAAATCCTAATACCTTTCTATTCTGTGCTAACTTTACCTGTACTATAAAAAACTCTTAGTTATAGGTCAGACCAGTTCCTAAAGAATGTGGCCCAGTCCAAAGATCACACTGGGCCATTTCCAGGAACAATTGATTATGATCTCTTAATAAAATGGCTATTCTAAAATCCTATGTATCTAAATTTCTATAAAAGTTTCTAATTCCTAATCCTGATATATAAGGCTGATCATCAGCAATAAAGCTTCTAAAATAAAACCCAGACACAAACTGTAATTGTACTAAAGCCAAAATCACAATTAGTAGAAGGTGGGAACAATGAAATTTCAAAAGTTAGTTGTATTCTTATAAAACCTTATAGTATCATGTTTGATCATGCTTGGACTAACATAATTCCCTGACGTAGCATGACCTATTCTAAAATACTTTCTATGAATTCAGTTTCTATTATAAGTAGAAAAAACTTGCACTAATTGTAACTAAAGAACCGTATTAAAAGAATGCAACCCAGCCCCAAATGGACGCTGGGCCCTTTGGGATGTGGCCCAGCCCAAAGTTCGTGCTGGGCCATTTCTGGTGACCCTAGATAACCATCCCATGCTGGAAATAGCTCTCTAAATGTATATACTAATTCTACAGATATATTTTTAAATCTTATAAAGAAGCTTGTATCACGTATAAGGCTCCCAAATGTGATCTGAGTTTGAACTGTGTTAAGTTTAAAGCCAAAACCGCAGTCTGTGAGAAGCGGGAACAATGGATCCCTAGAGTCAGCCATGCCTGTCATATTCTCAGAACTTCATGCTTAGATCGTTAAAATCCCTACCAGTGGGTAATGCTAAACAACAAGGAAAGGAGGAGGGAATGGGCCTTCAGCTCCTGAACCAGCCTGGTGGTCTCAGGGTCCGCAGCCTGCCTGGATCCCTAACGGTCAGGCAGGCCTCCACGTCTGGCTCCCAACACTTAGTGCAACATTATGAGAGAATTTCCCATATTTGCAAACCCAAAAATTGAGTCTCAGAAACATTCAATAACTTGTCCCAAGTCATAAACTTGTATGAAGGGCAACCTACTTCAAAGCCAGTTCTGTCTGGGTTTGGGATAGAAAAGGATGCATTCTTTCTTACAGCTCTTGAGAATTTTCCCCTTAGATCTTGCCCTCAGAGGGATAAAAAGCGCACGCTGGGAAAATTTGCCCACTTCAAGGAAGACAATGGATATGAAGCTAGCATCACATCCTTGTTTATTTAACAGCTGTTAAAATATTGACTGGTCTTTCATGAAATGCAAAATATTCACCTACATGAGACCAAAAAAAGGTTGACTTGAGAGCTAAGGGTAATTCTAATCACCTTAACAAAAACTCAGGGTTATCTAGTGGAAAAACATGAAATTTGTGCTCACATAATTTGGAGTTGAAATATGATGGGTGCCTTTGGGAAAGTTGCTCTGGTTCTTAGAGTTTTATGATCCTGATTTGGTAGTATTTATTTTACAGAATTGAAAAAATGGCAGCAAAATGGATAAAATAAATAATGAAAAATTACACAGTGCATGGAACATATTAAGGTCCTATGTACCAGAGCTCAGTTTTCTTTCTTTTCTCCCTTGATAGCACTGAAAGAACTTCAACATAGATAATGAAAAGAGCAAGACATTTAAAAAAAAAAAAAGGAAGAAAGAAAATCTGAGCTTAAGTCCTAGCTCTGCTACTTATTAACTTTTTAGCCTTGATATAATCTTTGAAGGCTCACGTTTTTCATTTTTTTGTGGAAATTCTAATATAATAGGTGCCCTTAAAATATATCTCAGGATCATTATACATTACAAATGAAAGGAGCATGAAAGTTCTTTATAAATAATTACTTGCAGATATCATTAATATTATTATGATCACAGCCTCTGAGTGACGAGGGTGATAGCCATGGACACTAGACTTCAAGTGAAGGTGATGCAGCTGGTTGTTGGACACTAGAATCATAGGGATAGAGTCCAGCTGGCAGATGGGAGAATGGTAGAACATAAGGTTGAAACTGTAGGTCCAAGTCAAGATCTTGGGACATTTAAATACCAAGAGATATCACAGCATTTAGAATCCCTGAAGATTTTTTTACCAGAATAATAATCTGAACTATGTTGTAATTTAAGGGGTGAGAAGTGTGCATATGGCAGTATTTGCTGAGTCTTCAGTTTCCTGCAGATAGTGGGATCAGTCTGGAGCCAATTCACAGTCCAACATGACAGGCACTTCACATTCATGTTTTAGGATTTTGATTAAAAGATTAAAGTGTGTTATTTTCTGAATTTTTTTTATTTCACAAGTCTTTGCTGGGAAATTTTGGATAGAACTATTCTGCATTGTACTTTGACGGTGCATACACAACTTTATTCATTTGTCAGAAGCTACAGAAATGTAAACCACAGTAGTGAACTTTTTTGTAGGCAAATTAAAAAAATTAGCCTGGATATCAGGGACACCCGAGAAGGAATGCAGACTTTGACAAATGAATTTAGCTGTGTAACAAATGAATCACAAAACCACACCAACGCAGGTGAGGGGGACAGGAGCTGACCCAAACTTCGTGAAATTGTCGCGATCTGATGATGCAAGGCTAAACATGGAGAAATGAATCCTGCTATAGCTAGAAATTTACTTCTCATTGGATTATGGTTTGCAGTTTTGAAACTGATATTGCAGGCATACTAGAGTTGAACAAATAAGTGAATACATTATAGGTAATAAATATCAGTATTTCTACTGTCTAAGGAAGAAATTATAATACAAATAAGCAAAGATCAAATGCCAGAACAAGCCATCGGGTGCTTGACTGGAGTTAGCAATATCAATATGCACTCACGTTGGTTTTAATACACACGCTTGGAAATGTGTATGTATACAGAAGATGCAGAAATAAACCTAGATACACATGCCTGCGTGGCTAGTATACATACATGCATCCCCTAACACAGTCTGCTGAGAAGTCTAGGAGTACTGACCCCACAGCAGCAATTAGCACAACTACACCTAGATCTTGGTCTCTATTACCATTCTCCAATTAAAGAAACCTGGAGTCCTCAGAGAATGGCTAGTTCTGGGTCTGGGCAGGGAAAATCCCAGATGAATCTGGAGTGTCTTGTGGTGCCAGGATGTAAGGAAAAGCAAAAATAAATAAATAAATAAAGTGTCAAAGAAAACAAAAGCAATCTGAAAAAGCACCAAGTGACATGAACGGGAACAATTCAAGCTGCAAAATAAATATTGCTAGTGTTGCATTATAGCTCAATAAGTATCCATGAGTCCATACTGATATAACTAAACTATTGAATGCAGGTATACATGAAAACTAAGGAGCAACCCTTCCCTATAGAAGAGTCCAAAGTAATAAATGTGGGAATGGGAAAATAGAAAACCACCATCAAAACCCACTGTGGTAATCGCTGCAGATAAGATCGACTGACATGTATTAAAACAAGATTTTAAAGAGAAACAGACTGGCTGGGTGTGGTGGCTCAGCCTGTAATCCCGACACTTTGGGATTGCCTGAGCCTGGGGGTTCAAGACCAGCCTGGGCAACCTGGTAAGACCTTATCTCTACAATAAATAAAAAAAAAACAAGCCAGGCATAGTAGCATGCACTTGTAGTTTTAGCTACTTGGAAGGCTGAGGCGGAAAGGATCGCCTAAGCCCAGCAGGTCAAGGCTGTGGTGGCCGTGAAATGCCACTGCACTCCAGCCTGGGTGACAGAGTGAGAGTCCAACTCAAAAAGGGAGAGAGAGAGAGAGAAACAGGCTGTTAGTATATCCAAATATATATATATTAGTTACTGTGATAATTTTAACAAGTGTCCACAAATTCTTTAATAATCTTTTTTATAAAGGTGGGGCTTAATTCCTATTCCCCTGAATGGAGATTGGCCTTAGTTGCTACTGAATAAGGCATGAAAAACAAAAAATAGCAACTGTACAGGGTAGAAACCTGTACCAAACTTTACCAACTTTACCAAATGTTTAAGAAAACCAACTTTACCAAATGTTTAAGGGAAGCATCACTGGAAATGGCATGTATTGATGTGTTGTACCCTGATAGGATAGAAAGAGTGGAACGCATCAGCTCTGTGGCATTCTCCTCCCCCCAGATATATAAGTTCAGTCTAATCGTGGGAAAACACCAGAGACATCCAAATGGAGGGCATTCTGTAAAATTCCAGCCAGCACTCTGCAAAGTGTCAAGGTGATGAGAGACATCAAAGAAATATCACAGACTGGAAGAAACTCCAGAAACGTGAGAACTAAGTGCGACAGGGAATGCTGGTTGACGCCTGGAATAGAAAAAAGATATTAGTGGAGGTACCGGGGAGATCTGATTACATTGGTAGTTTGGTCAATGATATTGTCCCAGTGTTAATTTCTTAGTATTGATCATTGATATTGGGTCTTTGTGCCATAGTTATAGAAGAGTTTTCCTTAGAGGAAGCCGGATGAAGGGACCCTCAATTACATCACTGCAAGTTCTCTATGAGTCTAAAATTATTTCAGAATAAAAAAGTAAAAAAAATCCCTCGAGATAAGGAATTTGTGTGGTTAAAATGATGAGCAAATTCCTTTAGTCCAATGAGATTGAACAGCCAGAAATACTAGAAATATTTCATCAATATTTGCTTCCCCCCCACAATGATCTATTTCCTCCAAGTATATGATGCTCATTGTAACTTTCAAAGCATTCTGAGCTTGACCTGCACCTCTCATACGCGCTCCATCAGAAAGCTGACGTGTGTCTGGTAAAGCCACGTTTCCCAGATTGCACCATACTCAAACCTCACCACTCCAAGCCTTCACATGCCCGTGGACTCAGGTTTTAAGGTTCTGCTGCCTTCCTGTCTCTCCCCAGTCCCCTCACGTTCTCTTGTCATTGTTTCTCACATGTGCCCTACCCGCCAAAGGCATGTGTGTTCCAGAACAAAATGTGGGAGATGAATTATATCTACCTCAAAGGACTAATTATTCAACTACCACCTATCAGGCTTCCAGCATGTCTGTAGTGGGAAGGCCTTTCCCGAATGCTTCACAGGACTCCATGGAGTGTTTCTAAAGCCATTCCAACGCATCGCCTTCCAAATTTAAGGGCATGTTCATGCTTTGCAAAATGCATTCTCCAGTTCCTGTTTACTTCATGCGGAATACAAATTTCACATCTGTTGTGGTGTTTCATGCTGGTATTTTACACATCTGTTGTTCTGTGACCCTTCTTATCAGGCATGTGTGTCACCATATGTGGTCACAATGAAAGGCATGAGAACTAGATTAGCTGAACATTTATAGCGACCTTCAACACGGAATATATCCTCCCCTCCCCCACCATGGTTCACTTTGGTAGTGTAACTCTCCTTCTCTTTCCTCTGTGTATCATTTTCTCTGAGTGTGGTTGTGTGAGTGTATGCATCTCTGTGGACTCTTATGTGTGTGTGTAATTAGTAAATGGATAAAAGTCCATTTTAAAACATTATCACCAACGGGATAACAGAAATTGTTGTACTCTGATGGTTTTTCTTAAGATTTTGTGTCTATCTAAGATAACGTGTACACCAGAATATGTACATTATCATAGCCAATGCTTCTCGAATTGCTGAGTAAACCATAGCATTCAGTTTGTCTTAGTGGCCACATTGTTTTAACTCTCCAGAACGTCGGGAACTTATTTTCCTTCAACTAACTGAACTGTGTGTGCCTCTCTCTTCAGCAAACACTTTCCACTTTCTGTCTGGCTAGCTTCTTAACTAGATAATGAACAGCTGGTTTCAGACACATAAGGCACAAAACTTTGCAGATATATTTCATTAAGATGTGAGTTCTATGCTTCAAGTGCTAAAAACCAGCAGGGAACCACAGGTTTCGTTGCAAAATAGAGAGACTACTGTTGTGCATTAAAGTTTGATGAATCTGGGCTCTCAGATTTCATCCCCTAACTATTTTATTTTCATTTAAAGAGAAGAGGTCTAGTAAATGACATCGTATGACACGTTAAATAATAATCTCTATCTAAGTACGCCATCTTCAGAAATGTATACCATCCTTTATGATCTAGTCATGTCAAATATCTACATTCATATTTTCTTGCATTATATAATATTAGAAAATGTTTTTGAACCTATTCAGTAAATGGTGCTGGGAAAACTGACTGACCACATGCAAAAGATTAAAACAAGACCCCTACCTATCACCATACACAAAAATCAACTCTAAATAGATCCAAGACCTAAAAGTAAAACCTCAAACTATAAGAGCCTTAGAAAATACAAGGAGACACCCTTATGGAAATTGGAACTGACCCAAACCCCAAATGCCCATGCTGTAAGAGATAAGATAGACAAGCGGGACCTCATCAAACCGACAAGCTTCTGCAGAGCCAAAGAAACCGTCAAGAGAGCAGGGAGATACCCCACAGACTGGGAAAAAATATTTGCCAACGCTATGGCTGACAAAGGCCTAACATCTAGAGTCTAAAAGGAACTCAAACAAGCTGAAAAGAAAAAAACAAAAAAAAAAGCCCCATTATCAAGTGGGCAAAAGATATGAATTGATACTTCTCAAAGACATATGAGCAGCCAACAGATACAAGAAAAAATGCTCAGCCTCGCTAGTCATCAAAGAAATGCAAATTAAAACTATACTGAGGTATCACCTAACTCCAGTCAGGATGGCCACCATCAGTACCTCAAAAAACAACAGATGCTGGAGAGGGGACAAGGGATCATTTCTGCACTGTTGGTGGGAGTGTAAACTAGTACAACCTCTGTGGAAAACAGTTTGGCGATTCCTAAAAGATCTAAAAATCGACCTCCCATATGACCCCCGCAATCCCCCCCTACTGGGAATATACCTGGAGGAACTCAGATCACTTTATGAAAAAGATACCTGCACATTGCGGCATTATTTACAATAGCAAAAACATGGAACCAACTGTGCTGCCCATCGGAAAAGGATTGGATAAAAAAATGTGGTACATATAAACACAATGGAATATTACGCAACCATAAAGGGCAAAATTATGAACTTTGCAGGAACTTGGATGGACTTAGAGGCTGTAATACTGAGTGATCTATCACAGAAACAACTAAGTAATACATGTTCTCACTCATAAGCAGACCTTGAACAACTATCACAGTAATAAAAGGGATTGGCAGTAGTAGGAAACTGCCAGGGGCGGGGCAACACACCTCATAATGAGCATTCGTTACCTAACCTGAATTGTACCCCACATATTTAAAATAAAAAATTATTTTAAAAGATTTTTTAAAAAAGAAAATGTTTTTCGCTAAATGTGCTGGCTGATATGTAAAAATGTTGTCAAATACAAACCTGAGAAGAATCAGAAAGAAATGCTCAGGAATGTCTTCCTCAAACCTACAAGTGACTAACACTCCAGCAAGGGTAAAGGACGTTTGAAGATATTCTCCATGCCTAGTGTTACAAAGAACAGCAGAATACCGGAAGTGAGTTCCAACCGTTCAAAACAGGAGTGCATACAGTACAGTCTTGCTAGAGAATATTTATTACCCTTTAATGGATCTTTGCTGGCCTCATTTTCTCAAGTTACTTATGAAAGAGAGTTTGACAAGATATTACACTTTGAACACCGATGCTAGCTAGTCTTGTGCTCTGTACACACTCAGCAGCCCTTTCATCAAACTCTCAGCTGTGTGGAGTAGTAAGTTAATTTCCTTCTCCTTGTGGGCAAAGAACCTAGGCATGCCATCTTCATATAGGCTTTGCGAGCAGTAAATGCTTTGAAAATTTCTGTTTTTATGTAACAAGTGATACCACGAACAAAGATGCAGAACAGAAACTACCCTCCAAGGCGAGGAGGCTCACCTGGCTGTGGGCAGCCCCTTCTCACTCCCTTCCCCATCAGTCGTTGCCAAGCAGCCGTGGAACTCGGGCTCCTCAGCCCCATGGCAGCCTCCAAGCATCCGCTACCAACTTGTCAGAGCTGTCACGCGTGGAAGGCCTGTCTGCCGTGAGCTGTTGAAGCTCAGGGATCATGAACTCATGTGACCTTTGATTTGGGAGTGAGGGGGGATACAGAGCAGCACTATCCCACTGGTTTCTCAACCCGTTACTCAAAAGATGAGAAACTGTCTCAGACTGAATTCCAAGGGGCTGCCCTTAGGGAGGTGTGCAGACCAGCCACCCACCTCCTGGAGGAAGATGAGCTCGTTGGAACGGGTGCACTCTCAGAAAGGCTGGGGAGGAGCAAGGCTGCTGAACGCCGGGGGTCACGTCTGGGTGCTTCCACCTGGGGAGCTTGAGCGTGAAGGTTCTCGGAGGGAACTCTGGGGCTTTCCTTCTAGCTTCCCAGCCGGCTCTAGGACAGGGCAGGCACCTTGGGTCCCAGCACCCTAACCGGTGAAATCCACCCAAGAAATCCAAGAGCTCGGTGCTCGAAATGTATTCCCTGACTAAGAGAATTAACCAGTTAAGCCTCACGCTTTTATTCTAGACTGTCAAAATCCTTCTTCCAGGAGATAAGCGGAGAGTAGGGTCTGTGAAGAAGTCCCCTGCAGGTGTAGAGATTCCGTAGGTCAAATTTCCTGGGTCTTGAGGACAGTCACAGACACAGAGGGTGAGAAACTGCAGTGTGACACATCACTTTCTGACTGCAAACTCTTCACTCTTGGAACAATCAGGTGGCTGTTCTTCCGAAATACAGAAATTCTCTATCCTGGCAACTAAAAAATACTCCCAGGACAAATAGTTCACCTCCTGAGAGATAATAAGGTAGCCTCTGCTAACTGAACTAAAAGAATAACACCACTGCTTAATTGTTATATTGACATCCCTTCCAAAAAATGGTCAATAATTTGCGATTTCATATTGTCTAATTAGCCAAACAATATTATCTACAATTAGCATTTGATTGGCACCTGTTTAGTGCTCAGTTTTGCATTAAAGGAAAAACAAAAATACTTTAGAAAAGAAACTCGTTAGAACTAAAAAGTTAAGTGAAGTTATTTATATAATAAGAAACCATTTTTATTTATACCCTAGGATCAAATGTGTATGAAAGGCATAAAGATGAAAGCCAAACAACAAAATTATTTTTATTAATTCTCAAAAGTATTCATTAAAGCAATGAATCTTCATTTGGGATGCTAACTTCGTTATTGCAATAAAAAAGCCTGTTTCTCCATGCCAAATTCACTATTAAATCTTATTTTTAAAATATTCTATGATGAAGATATTTGTTATGAACAAAAGAGTATGTTACATAAGGAAAATATTTTGTACTTAATTAAATATAATTATTAGAAATGCGCTAATAGCATAAAGACATTTGGGCTGTATCTACACACTCAGACAACTTTGAGTTCAGTCAAATAACAAATTACTTTGAAAGCCATTAGCATTTACGCCTTCTTTCAGCTCTTGTGCACAACCAGTCTCAGGTAAAATTTTCAAGAATTGTGCACAAGCAGATGAGAATCCCCATCTTTGATGAATTCCTGGAGATGGACAGCGGCTGTTACAGCAGCAGATTTCAGATGAGTTATGCCTCAGCTACGAATTCAAAATACCTCTGTTGTATCATTCCCTATAAACCCCTTTATCTACAAGTTTCATCTTTGAGTCAGATTTCTCCACTTATGACACATTCTGATAGCGTCTGACCCACTTCTCCAGCTTAAAGAGCGTTCATTAAAATGAAGTACAGTAAGGTAGAAGCCACAGACGGGGAAGATAAAGTTACCTTCAATAACTACCAAGGAAGTAGGTGTAAATGAAAACAGTTATAAGTTGAAAATTAATTCAGGCATTAATACTTTGATACTAGACAGATTCCAGGCTAGGCAATTAATTATTCATTCTGAAATGCTTGAAATAGCCTTATTATGTAAAGACAGAAAAATTTAGAGATGAGACCGGTCATTCAAAGAGAGAACATAAGTTGAGTTAGGACACTTTGGTAACTGCTGTTAATAAACATATGCTATGGGAAGAAATGCACTTCAAAATGTAATCTTATTTCTAGAAAGTATACACTTGGTAGATTTCTAATAACAGAAAAGAAAGGAGCAGGAAATTGCTCTATAAGTACTTTTCACATTTTTAGAAGCTGACTCAATTCTTTTGTGGAAAGGTGCAAAATGGAAATAAATAAAATCTGTGTTACAAAAACTTAAGAAAAGTCCATGTGCGCTCCTATGCTTAACGTCAAATGCAAAGAAACTTCTTTTCCTGATAATGCCAATTATCTGTGCTGTCGAGGACTTGGGCAGCTCCAAGTGCTGCATTCTCCTGAGAAAAGGCCATAAAGTGAAATGCACTATTACCTACTTACACAATCAAAGAAACACCAGAGCCAGACCATAGGGAAAGCAGCAAAAACAGATTTTTATTCATGAACTATTGCACAAGGGAAGTGACTCAGTGCGGAAAGGAGGCTAATTCCAAATACAGCACGAAGTGCAGATCTATAGCAAAGCAGCAGGGTGGGTTCAGGAGATGGAATATAGCACTGGGGAAAATGCCTGGAGCAGGAGAGGAATCTGGTGACACAGACCCGCCAGGCCAGGGCCATCAGGCATCACCAGGGGGACGGGGCGAGAAGGAATTCCATCAGTTACAAAGGTGACCAGACAGGGCGGTGAAGATTCTTCTAAACTGACGCGCAAAATTCCTGCTACAACTGGGCCGTGCAGGTTCAACAAGGACATGGGGACAGATGCCAACATCGACGCCTGGGAGCTTAGAAGGAGCGTGACTACATTAGATCAGGAGGGAGTATTGATAATACATAGTACATTCAGGGAGTGGGGGAGGGGAGAGAGAGGAGATGGGAGGGGAAGAGGAAGAAATAAAGAATTTTTAAATTAAAGATAGAGAAGTTTTCACATGTTGGCACTTGTTTTACAATTATGCACATTAATATGAGTGGATTTTTCTCAGCGCAAACCCTTTCAATAAACTTGTGGAAGGCATATTTAAAATCATCTGTCCTTGACCGGGCTCAGTGGCTCAGCCTGTCATCCCAGCGCTTTGGGAAGCCGAGGTGAGTGGGTTGCCTGAGTCCGCGGGTTCGAGACCCACCTGGGCAACTTGGCGAGACCTCATCTCTATAATAAATCAAAAAATTAGCCGGGCGTGGCAGCACGCACCTGTAGTTCCAGCTACTTGGAAGGCTGAGGCGGAAGGATCGCCAGACCCCAGCAGGTCGAGGCTGCGGTGGCTGGGAGCGGCCACTGCGCTCCAGTCTGGGCGACGGAGTGAGACTATGACTCAAAAAAAAAAAAAAAGAAAGTCATCTATCCAGAATGACCAATGAAATTTATATCAGAAATAAAATCAAATCAGCTGAAGTTTCTGCCTGGAGCCTAGTACTGACAGGGTTTTGTGGCTGACATTCTGGCCAGCAGGAAGCAGCCCCTAATTGATCAGCAATGTCTACCACGTGTGGGAGAAAGAGCATTAACAAGCATGGGCTTTGACCCGATTTGAATTTTTCATTCTATTGCTAGCTAAACAAAGTTCAATAGGTTCCCTAAGATCTTAAACATAAGCAAGTGCAAGGAAAGACAAGAGCCCGGGTGTTCTGATTCCCAGTCTTTCTTTTTTAGATCACGCTTGATTATAGTCTTTGTGTACTTATTCATATTCCAGAAACATTTGTGTGTATACATATATGTATGGCTGTGTGAATATGTCTTCGAAACACTCAATCATGTGAATCGTTCATTAGGCAATTTGTTTCTCCATTTTTCCGTCTCGATATTTATTTAAAAATAAAAGAATGTATAGTGGAAATTCCCCCACAATCAAAGAACATTTTATTGTTCCTTTATGACTGTCTGTAACAACATCTGATCTTTTTCAGAAAATTTCAGTATTCACTTTTCTGAAGAAGTAGAGATGACCATGAAAGAATCATGCTGGTATCTTTGTGTTAAGAAAAAGCCCACTGGCAATCTTGATGGACGATGCAATATTATTTAATTAAGTACTTATAAACAATTTATAAAAGTTTTTCTCAGGGCATAAAATGTAGAGTACTACACTCTATTACGGCACATTCTTTCCATAATGCTGGCATCTTAGACAACATAATGCTCTTGATGTCCGTGTTCTGCGCTGTCCTCAGAGAGATGTGTTGTACTCTTAAAGCAGTGAATACAGTTAGGACTTGCCTCAGCTGGTCCCATTTCAGGATAGGACCGCATATTTCAGGGTTCAGAAAGGAGCCAAATCCCCTAAATCCTTCGATGGTCGCCCTCCATGCTGCAAGTCGATTTCCTACACCGCGGGAAAGCATGGTCCCGTTTCTCAGACCAGATGGCTTGGGCAGGAGCAGAGAGTGGATGACGGGAGGCGTTCCTCTGAGCCTAGCGCAGGCCGCGGGCTCAGGAGCCCATGCAGAGCTCAGCCCGGCTGGGGGCCGGACAGAAAGGGGTAAGAACTTGCGGGCCTAGCGTCTCAGGCCCGAAGGAAGTGCAGGTGTCTTGGCTCGGCGGTCACAGTGTTCCTACACGCAGGCCTGGAGCCAAGGAAAGTCCGCAGCGGTAGAGGAAAACCGGGTGCATGGCCAGACGTGCGCTCTGAGCCTTTCCAGGAGCGAAGCCTGAGTTGCGCGAGCTCCTCTGAAGAAGCGGCCGCCTGGACCTCGGAGGGAAGGAGCCCTCCGGAGGGCGGGCGCACCCACTTGAAGTGCTGTGAGTCTGGCACCCGCCAGACGGCCGGGAGGGGAAGAGAGGCGGGGAAGGAGTGTGCTGGGCGGGCAGCTGGCAGGAAGGCTGGCCTGGCAGCCAGGGCAAGGGGCAGCGTCCGTGGAGAAGGGGCGTTCCTGAGGGTGTTGGCCCTGGGGCGTGAGGAAGTGGCAGGAGAGCAGCTCAGGAGACAGGAGGCCGGGCACGGCCACTGGGGCCGGGCTGCCAGGGCGGTGGGGCCGTGAGCGCGTGTGTGTGTCGAGGAAGGCTCCCGGCTAGAATCCCGCGGGGGCCCACGCTTGAGTCTGTGTCCTGGAGTGTGGGAGAGGTGGACGCAGGGCTGGCCGCTTCACCGCAGGCTTCCACAGATCAGGGAAAAGGCACGCCAAGGAGACTTGGGAAAAGCCAGAAGGCAGATGCCAATGAGAGGCTGCATCTAAGAGTGAGAGGAAGGCAGCAGGGGTGTGATGAGAGGTTGTCTCCTGGGGGGGGGCAGAAACCAGCGGGGAGGACTTGAGATCCCGAGGACAGAAGCAAGAGCAGAATGGGATGGAGCTGAGGGAGAAGCTGAGGCCAGCGAGAGGCTGGTGTCCGTGGCAGTGAGGCCGGGTCTGGTGTTGTTAAAGCTGAGACGGAGCGGGCCGGCTCTGAGATCACGGGCGAGAAGCTGAGGTTGAGAGGAGGGAAGTGATGAAGCTAGGTTCTACTGCGGAAAAACGAAAGAAAATTCTAAAATTAAATCAAAAAGAAAACGTTACGCCATTTTTAGATGAACCATGACTGGGAAAAAAATCTGTTCTGAGAGTGAGAATAAGAAGGGAAGAGGTCCTGGATGGAGAAGCTGGTCTGTGCTGAGCTCGGAGTCCAGACGATGCCTGAGTGTCCTGTGAGGGCAAGGCCAAAAACACGCGGATGGCTGCGCCACCCTCCACCCTCGGACAGTGTACACTGGAGCTTGCGCTTGTTGTGTCACAATGTGTCTGCGGAGCACTGGACACATCCTTGCGATCCGCACACGTGCTTCAGATCTCGGTGCTTACGGTACTGCATAACCCCGGACATGGGTCAGGCCTCTGGTCAATGGATTTCAGCCCCAGCGTGGTGAACACTTGCGATGCACTGGGCGCCATGCTAGCAATTTGAGCTTTCAGTGGCAGCCGAAGACCGGCATCGTGCCTGCCCCATTGGGTGAGGGGGGTAAAATAAACGCCTGAAAGAATCCCTGGAAGGTAGAGGCCATGTGATCTCCCACCTCTCTTCAACCAGCACTGCTCTAGGTCGGGCATTCTCTCCCACACACGTGCGCGATGTCATGAAAAGGGGACTTGAGGTCTGAACAGGCGCGGGTCTACATTCATCCAGTCCCACCACTTTCAGGTAAATGGCCTTGAAAAATCACTTTACCTCTCTGTGCCGTAGCTTCTGCACTATAAAATAGATCTATTTCATCCAGCCTGGTTCTTTTCCCTCCAGGTGTTTGGCGATTTCAGGACAACTCGCAGGACTTGTTCTGATCAATGAAATTTTGAGCAGTTATGATAGGTGGGGCTTCCACACCAAAGCATGGAAGAGCCAGTGCATAACACTCTGCCTCTTTCCCTACCAAGTCGAGCAAGAACAACGATTTCCAGATGATACAGCTGCACGATGGTTAATCTGACCACAGAAGGATTTACAGGTATGCAAGTAGCACGGCCATGCACAAACATTCTTTGTGTTAATTCCCTGGGATCTTAAGGTTTCTTATTTCCACAGCATTCTCTAATTTATTCTGGTTTGTGTAGCCCCGGATTTGAAGTGCTTAGCACTAATGCTTAGGATGTAGCAAGCACTCAGCAAATGCCAGCTTTTGTTCTAGACACCGATGGTTTCTCTGAAGAGGTTTTGCTTGTATCCCTGGTGACCAGAAGGGTAAGCGGTAGACACTTCCCAGGTATAAGAACCCTCCTCTCCTCAGAACCAGAAAGCTATCAACCTCTATCCACATAGACTCATGTGAAATGACTAGTTCCTTCTTTTATTTAAATCACCGTACGTTGACAATATTGGCTGTACCAAAGGGGCTCATGTTATTCAGCTCTACAAAGTCGCAAATAATATATATTTGAAAACAAGTGGTAGCTGATGTAAGCACCAGATGGCTCAAACATAAAATCAAGGGAGCTGCTTTTAGCTCTACCCCAGGGCTCTTAAAGCCGCCTTCTCAGTGCTCCTTTATATGTTGTGGTTTATTTCTGAAGTGACAATAAAATTGGGAACAGCAGAATGAAAAGGAGCACCGTGGGCCAGCGTGTTTCAACAATCTGCTCCGCATATGAGATGCAGCGTTGCCATCCCAAGAATCAACAGCGTCTTGACACAGGATTCAGACGTCAAGAATATCCAGGAATGTACCATGTCCCTGAAACGGTGACAGAGAGCCAGAGTCACATCCAGCTTGGAGCCCTGTGCGGAAAGGCTCTCGTTTCCTTTTCTCTGAATGTCGAGCCGTCTGCAAGGCCCGGTCTGCACCGCGGGGACTGACCGGCTCAGACACCCATCCCGTCACCGTTGGCGCCGGGTGGCGGCATGGAGCGGCCTCACTCAGCTGCAGGTCTCTCTCGCGGGAGGGTCACGCCCGAACGGCGGCCACGCACAGGCTCGCTGTGCCTGCAGACCCAGCCCTGCCTGTCCTGCTGAGTGACACGCACCCAGACTTGGCCTCTGTGGGCAGAAAACACGTGTGGTCTCAGGTTCCGTGGGCCAGGACTCCGGGTGAGGCTTGCCAAGGCAGCTCGCTCAGACGGCTGTGATCTAGGCAGCCGTTGAGGCTGGGGTTGTCTGAGGGGTGACAGTCTGCAGGCTGTGCTGCCCCGGCCACTCAGGGCAGTTGTCAGTAGGAGGTTCAGTCTCTCTCCATGTGGACCCTTCTGGAGAGCTGCTCGCCGCCTGCCTTCCCCGGGGCTACTGAAGGGAAGGGGGGGCAGTGGGTAACGCAGAAGACAGAAGCAGCAGGGACTCTTGACCCACAGCAAAGTGATATATGCCATCACCTCTGCCATGTGCCGTGGGCCAGACGCACCAACCCTGGTATAATGATGAGCACACCAGGGATCCAGGGTCACTAGGAGACTTGTCAAAGGCGGGTGGGTCTACCACGAGGGCCACGGCGGCGGAACTGCCACAGGAGTCATGGCTGCCAAACTACCACAGAGGCCACGGATGCCAAACTACCACAGAGATCATGACTGCGGAACTACCACAGGAGTCAAGGCTGCCAAACTACCCCAGAGGCCACGGATGCCAAACTACCACAGAGACCATGGCTGCGGAACTACCACGGGGTCCGCGGCTGCAGAACTGGCGAACCCATGCTCTCCCCTGCTCCCCCTTTCCTCTGCTGGATCAGTTCTCTTAAATGTGCATGCAACCCTCACTTCTGACTGGGGCCATACTGATAGGAAAGAACATCCTACTTATGAGTCTCTCGTGTTTATTGTTTGACACTTCTGGAGACCCCTGGTGTCTCTCTTCATATTCTGTTTCTGTGATGTGCCAGTGTTCTTTCTGTTCTTCTCCAAAACGGTTGGAGCTGCGGAGCTGTGAGCCCAGGTTTTGGAAGACCTCCTCTCCAACAGAAAAGACACAAGAATAGAATGTGAGTGGCAGAAGCAGCCTAGCCCCCTTTTACACCCGCAATTTTGCTAAATTGCAAGACACACGTGCTCTCATTTCCAATTAATTATCCCCTAACAAATACTCCCTATTCTATTGTTTCTGTCTCTTGACAAATGAACACGTTAGATGGACAGTACCAGACAACAAGGGAAGGGACTGTGGCTTTGAATTGGCACTAAAATGAGGTTTCCAACAAAGAAACTCAGAAGAGGAGAATAGGAGAGCTAGCTATTCATAAAGGGTTTTCTGTCTTTGATTTTATCTATTTGAAAGCATCCCACTATTAAACTTTCTGGAAGTAAAGAAAGTTGTGGACACGACTGTCCACCGGCTCATACAGGCCATCACAGGCAGAAAATTTGTTTTAAAAATAAAAGCCACTTGAATAGTGATTAGAGGCAAGCCAGCTTGCCAGCCTCTCTCTAGTCTGTCATTTCATTATGATCCATCTAAATGTGTGGCCCGATTGACTAGTAACTAGAAAACATTTACCCAGGCAGCAGCCATGGGGCATGTCTTCCTATAGGAAATGGATAGCGGGCGATGCGTGGCTTAACCTGTCTTGTTCTTGCCACTCAAGTCGTGTGGGCTGTCTTTTCCACTCAGTTATGTCGAGGACTGCCGCTTACCCCAAACCCTCTGAGAACCGCCACCTAAGCGTTATGTTCACAGTCTTCGGAGACCAGACACTCTGGGTTCGAATTCTGACCATGGCACTTAATTTCCATGTCACCGTGGACAGAGAATCCATTGCCCCTGGCTTAGTGTACTCCCCTTTAATAACAGTGGCAATAATCGCCCTGTCCACTTCTGGGTTGCTATGAGCATTAAAAAGGTTGATGTGTCTGGATCACTTAAGTATTGCCTAGCGTGTACTCGTGCATGCATGCTATCACCACCACCTTTAAAAGCCTGTTTGCCTTCGTTATTTTTGATAAAAATGTATGTGCTTGTTATCCCAGCTACCATGTTGTATCCCCACCAAAAAGCATCGGCTGTCTTTTTTATGCCCCAGTGCGTCATGGAATCCTTGGCATGGGGTAGGTGATTTTTGAGTAGATGAATGAGTGAACAGGTGAATCGAGTGACTTTATTCCTCACTTTCAGATTTTCAGTTTGCCCTCTGTTGAATGAATGAGCATTTTTGGAAATTGCTTCTGTCTTGGGCATTCCTTAAGTATTTGGGTTAAAAAAGGGTTTATTCCACTCACCTTTACACTTACTGTGACCAAACGCTGGTTGAATAACTTTGTAATGGAAATACTGGTGACTGAACAGCGATGGTGTCACTTTTTTGAAACTCTAAATTGGAGATGACTTTTTTCTTTTGGTAGTTTATCTCTTTTCTCCTATCAGACCCAGATTTCTCTCCACAGATACAACTATTGGAACCATGGAATCGTAATATTTCCAAGTTAGATTGCATCACGGGTATCATATATTTAGAGAGCTAATTTTACAGGGAGGAAAGTAGCAAGCGATGCCAAAATTGCATCGCTGGTGAGGATCCAAAATATAGAAATATGTCCATGGGAATGCGTTACGGAGAGAAATCCCAGGCTCACCAGCTCAGTCATGCTTCCATGGGCGACTTCTCCGCACGGCCTGAGCTTCCCGGGTTCTTCCTGCAGAGGTTGCTGCAGGCTACCCTGATCCTTGTCACCTGTCACAGCTGTAGAAAATGGAACTCTTGGGAGGTCTGTCACAAGACAAATCATGTCTGCAACACACTGTAGTTCACATATGGTTACAGAAAAAGGAAAAATGTTGAGAACATGACTAGGAAAAGAGACGGGGGGCAGAAAGAAAAATGACTATCCACAAAGCTAGATTTAAAAAGCATGTTGACACACTGAAATCAGCAAAGGGCAGGAGCTTTCAGAGGCGTCTAATCACCTCCAAGCTAGGAGAATTCTGGAGAGCATTTCTTTTCCACAAAACCTATGTGGCAGTTGCCATGGAAGCCAGCACAGCTCAAAGCAAAACTCCTAATAAATGAGGGGGCTGTAGGCTAACTCTACTTGAGAAGCATAAAGCACCCCCTGCACGTTCTGTGGACAGGTCAAAGACAAACAAACAGATTGTGACTTTCAACTTTCGAGCTCAGCGGAGGCTCTCCAGGTCCAGCCTGGGACCCTGAGCCCATACCACTCCTCCCTCCAGACGAAAGACTTCTTCAGGACAATCGTATCACTTTTGCAGGTTGCAGGCTCGCTAGCATCCCACAGATCTCTGGGTACTTAAGTTACATCTTTGCGGCATGCACTAACGAATGAGATGCTTTGGACGGAGCCAGCAACCAATCAGCTGCTACCGCAGGAGTCCAGCCCAGCAGCTGGGAAACCTGAATTCTGGTCTCAGTTCTGATCCCAACTGGTGTTGGAGCAACTGACTGTGACTTCCTCTCTCTTGATTCTCTGCTCTACTTTTTAGGGGAGGAAGCAGCCCTAAAGAGGTGAGATGACTTGCTCAAAGCTGCAGAGTTAACGATCACAGGACTGGGATAGACTCCCAAGTGTCCATTCTTCCCACTGTATCCTGCCATGATCTCGTAAAGCAAGTTAATCTCAGTGAAATGATAAACTGTTCTTATTGACATCATCCCACCATGGTTACTCAGGCTGCCTCTCGCCCATCTGCCCCGACAATCCCCCACCCTGGGCTGTCATTAGGGAATAATATTACTTGTGATGCTTAATACTTAACACATATGCAATCTACTGAAATGACATGAGCAATAACTACCAACTCTTAAAACATCTATTACATAACCTTTAAACTATCTATTATGCGAAGATATTAGAAAAATTATTTCATTTCCATAATCACCTTATGGGGCAAGTTATTATTTTTCCTGTTTTAGAGCCAAGTAAACTGAAGTCCAGAGAAGGTTTAATTTGCTCACCATCACCACCATGATATTGCTTCCTCAATTTTTCTCAGTGACAAAATGGAGCTCAAAGCATTTGTCGTTTGACCAAAATGACTAAACAGACAGATGACAGCACCTGTTCCAAAACCCAAGGTTTCCAGCTCCTCTCATGGGTTTATTTTTTCCTCTCCCCCTTGCCTCTAGACACCTTGGGTGCAAAACGAATGTTGATTTGGCAGGAAAAAAGCTATTTAAATGATTTGGATAAATGAGCATTGACGATCGCTTAAAACACATATTTCAGCGAACGGTAGGAACGTTTAGTGAGCAGGAAGGAGAGGAAAGCCTACTCCTTGGAGGAAGCTTGGCAAGTTATTGAGTTTGGCAGGGCAGTAGATGGATAAGGTTGGCTTCTGACAGTTGCCTAAGTGAACACATCTTCCTCAAATATGATCGCAGGGGACCAAGGAAGTCAAACAAACAAATAATGTTTTTAAAATACCTGCTTGGATGTTATATAAAGCCTAAAATCTCACTGGATTTTGGTGGTTTAATATTCTAAACCGTGTGGTGCTAGTTCCTGGGTTCATTGCTGAAATATGCAATTTGGTATAAGAATCAGTCATACTGATGCTTTGCCTCAAAGTTATAAACTTAAATTGTTTCTGGGACTACCAAAGGGCTTAATATTAACAGTATCTATTAGAAGATCCAGACCAAGCAAAATCTAGATGTGTTGAACTTGATACCAGCTTGTTCCCTAAAACCAAACCTGACTGAAACCCTACAGATTTATCTTACGTGTGCTCAGTGTATTGTGAAGTTAGAACACAGCTATGTCCAGCTCACTATTCCCTCCTGCATTATATTTCCTTTCTATGTTATAGTGAATGATTTTGTAACTAAGTAGTAGGAGGATAAAACACTAAACATGATGACATGACCAGAGCAGCAAGCGTCTTGGACTCTTCTGTTTGAATTTGCTTCATAGGAACAGCTTTAATCTTACCTTAATTTTTTTTCTTTTTAAAGACTAAGATAACTTCCAGACTTTAAACTTTATTATAAGACTACAATAATCAGAACAAACTGGTATTGGCACAAGAACAGGCCTATAGACCAATGAAACAGGATGGAGATTCCAGAAGCAAAACCTCAATCACTCAACTGGCTCATCAAACTGGCTGACCACATGCTGAAGATTGAAACAGGAGTCTTACCTATCACCACACACACAAATCAACTCTAAATGGATCAAAGACCTAAATGTAAAACCCTAAACTTTAAGAACCGTAGAAAATGCAGGAGACACCCCTACAGAAATCGGAATAGGCAACCAATTCCTGATCAAAAGCCCAGATATCCATGACATAAGAGATAAGATAGACAGGTGAGACCTCATCAAGCTGAAAAGCTTCTGCAAAGCAAAAGAAACCATCAAAAGAGTGGGGAGACAGCCCACAGAATGAGAAAAAATGTTTGCCAACCGCATATCTGACAAAGGCCCAACATCCAGGATCTACAAGGAACTCAAACGTGCCGAAAGGAAAAAACAAACATCCCCATTAAAAAGTGGGTAAAAGACATGAATAGACACTTCTCAAAAGAAGACACAAGCAGCAGACAGACACATGAAGAGATGTTCTGCCTCACTAATCATCAGAGAAATTAAAATCAAAACCACATTGAGATACTACCTATCTCCAGTAAAAATGGCCATCATTAATAAAACAAAAAACAACAGATGCTGGTGAGGACACAGAGAAAAGGGAATGCTTCTACACTGTTGGCAGGACTGTAAACTAGTTCAATCTCTATGGAGAGCAATGTGGCTCTTCCTAAAAGAACTAGAAATTGACCTTCCATTTGACCCAGCAATCCCCCTTCTGGGAATATACCCAGAGTAACTCAAACCATTCTACAAAAAAGATACCTGCACATGCATGTTTATTGCAGCACAATTCACAACTGCCAAAACATGGAGCCAACCGTGCTACCCACTGAAACTAGATTGGATTGAAAAAATGTGGTACATGTACATGATGGAATATTACACAGCCATAAAGAAGAACAGAATTATGGACTTCACAGCAACTTGGATGGATTTGGAGTCTATAATGCTCAGTGATTTATCACAGAAACTAAGAACTGAGTGCCACATGTTCTCACTCATAAGTGGATCCTGAACATTTACTATAATACTCTAAGAAAAGGGTTGGCAGTAGCCAGAAACTGCCAGAGAGGTGGCACATAACATTAATAAGGATAACTGATCTCAAATCAGGCAAAGTGGAGACCAAAGGGAGGCCCAAACTTATCTTTATGATGACCACTTGTATACCTAATCCTGAACTGTACCTCACATCTTTTAAATGAAATAAATTTTTTAAATAACAATTTTAAAAAGCTGTGATATGCAGACCAATCTAAAACTGTTATTTGTACTCAGTAATAGAATTCCTGTCATCCTGAGACCAGAATTAAACTATAAGGTGTTTGATTGAGGTCTGTGTGTCACTCCTCTCCATAAATCCTCCTGTTTCGGCAGATTTCTGGGGTTGTCACAAGTGCTTGATGTATGTGTACAAATGGCCACTCCAAACATCACACGTGAGCAAATGCGCCCACATAACATATGTGCAAGTGTACACATGTTCTTTTATTCATCCAGGAAATACTTGTTGAGTACTTACCATGTGCCAAGAGTGTTTCAGGCCTTGAGAATACAACAGCAAAACAGACAAAGTTCCTGACTTTATGAAGCTTTCATTCTAGTTGGAAATTTAAAAAATAAGCAAAATTGTTTTTCATGTCATATATCAAATCATATCATACACACACACACACACTTATGCATGCATATGTGTATATTTGCCTTATATTCCACTATATATCCACATACACTGATGCAATTATTCAGGTTAGTGAAATGTATTCCAGATGAACTGGGTCAGATCATTGGCACCAAGAAAAATTGTTTGTGGGGTCCTTGGTTTTCAGTCACTCGTGCTCATTGCATCTTGGAGCTAGGAGGATCAGATGTTATCACTGGAAGGAAATTATGACACCACCTGTCCTGACATGTGACTGAAAAGACTCAAGGCATCAATTTGTTGTGTTAGAGTCACGTCTCTGCAGTAGCGCGTGGGGAAGGTTTTCTTCTTCTCGTCACTGGCTTGGGAGTGGAAAGACCAGGCTTCTGATCTTGTGAGTATGTGACTTGGGTGCATCGTCGTTATCTGTCTGGCCTCATGTTCCTCCTCCGTGAGAAAAACTGGCGAAATCAGAACGGCCTCTAAAATTCCGTCAGGCTGGAAGGTCCTCAGCCTCGAGCTGGAGGCATGTACCTGGCGCCTCGCTGTCCGTGCCCTCTCAGCATCTCACGTTCCCGAAAGTGTTGCCCAGTGCAGGGCGTGCCATAGACAGGCTTGTCGACAGACCCATACTGGCACAGGCTCCATCCGACTTCCCCTTCTGGTGTTGACTGTCACCAGTCTGGTCAAAGCATGTGACTCAAATATGGAGATGAAGGTTTAGCATGTCAGTTCTCAGGGAGATTATTTTTTTATTGTTTTTTCTGAAGTGCCTGAGGCTTATTTTTCCATAATTCTTACCACAGTGCCAAATGTGCAATTATCTTGTGACTTTCAGTTGTAGCCAGTCTCCCTTACAGTGCATTTCATTTTATATTTTTTGAGTTGGAGTCTCACTCTGTGGCCCAGGCTGGAGTGCAAAGGCATACTTATGACCATCCCAGCGTCGGCCTGGGGTGATCCTCCGGCGATCCTCCCGCCTCAGCCTTCCAAGTAGCTGGAACTACAAGTAGCTGTAACTACAGGCATGCGCTGCCACGCCCGGCTAATTTTTTTGATTTATTGTAGAGATGAGATCTCACCAAGTTGCCCAGGCTGTTCTCAAAACCATGGGCTCAGGCAGTCCCCCTCACATCCGCCTCCCAAAGTGCTGGGGTTGTAGGCTTGAGCCACAGCGCCTGGCCTACAGTACATTTCATAGAGAAAAGAATGTGTCTTACTCCCCGCTGTGCAAATAGCATCTATCGTAGCACCAGGAATATAGAACCCACTGGAAAGGCGTGCTGGAGTAAGAGAGAAGTGTTTCTGTGTGATCTGATTTGTCAGTGTGGCAAAGTGCTCCAGGCAGCGCTTCTGCAGGAAACCCTCTGTGGTCACCTTCTGAGCATTGCCCTTGGCCTTTGGCATTCACCCTAGCTGAGCCAGCAGTGAAGCTGTGCCTTGGCAGGCCTGGTTTCCTGCCAGCACTGGTTTCCCGGAAAGCCACCTCATCACCACATCACCTCAGAAAGAACACTGGACAGCTGCCACCGCACGTCTTCTGCCAGCCTGACCTGGTCCTGCTGTTCTGTGTTGACCTTGTTCTTGCCTGGCTCACAGAAGCTATACACGAGTGTGACTCCCTTCCATGCCTGTGATGCATGTCCCTTGGCTTCCTTCTTTGTTGAAGAGTTTACCTTGATCCGTTGTTGCACACTGGTCCACAGGTGGGTTCACTCTCCTTATCTCCAAAACATAGTGCCCACACTCCAGGTGACAATGTCACCATCCTCAAGCCGCCTTTGTATGACTAGCTTTCAGCTTTTGTTGCTCAGTCACTTACAAATATGCTGTTCAAAGGGGCCTGAGGACAGATAGAGATGAAGGGCTTTCTTCAGATATCAGAAGTCACAGATCCGGATGGGAGAGGAAAGGTGCAGTCTTCTTACTCAGTGCCAGTCAGTGTGTTGCGTTATTATGTTGGTTATTCATCTTTTTAAAAAGCCCATCCTACCTAGGATTGATGACCTGCAGAAGACCTCACAGCCAGTTTATGGCAGAGACTTGCGTCCAGTTTGTCTGATTGCGAGCGTGTCAATGACACGCCTCTCTTGACTACGTCTTAGTAGTAGTGTCAATGTGGATTTGCCAAATCCTCTTTTAGATCCAAGGTGTCAAACTGTTGAGTGTGCTCATTTGGCAGAATGGGTATTTCAAAGTATCTGGTCATCTGCCGACTCTTTGGAAATCTCTCAAAACTCCAGCTGCCGGAGACCAGCTCCAGCCGGGTTCAGGGTACCCCAAAGGTGGAGACGGTGTCGGCAATTGGGGGGAAGAAGAAAGAGAGAGAGAGAGAAAGAGAAAGAGACTGGACTCCGGTCTAGTGCAGAAGCGATGTGTGTTATTGGGAATTACAACGAGTCTTTTATACACAAAGTCAGATGTGGGAGGGGCGTCCCCCACCTACCAGAAACCTTAATCCATGAAAACTTAATCAATGATTGCCTTTAAACCCTTTTCATATGATAATCTTAAAATCCCATAACAAAGGATAACCTAATCTGTGACTGATATATTCTATAAACCTTTTTCATCCTAAGCTGATTGATTTATGCCAAGTTAAACAATTGTATAGAAACTTAAGTATTTACTTTACAAACAAAAGTGGCCCATCCCAGAATGTTTGGAATATGGCCCAGTCCAAAGTTCACAGTGGGCTACCTACAAGTAATCCAGCCTCATTCTTTCAACAAAATGGCTGTCTTCTAAAACTATATTCTACAATTTACACCTTCAATAAATCCTAAGATTGTGACCCAGAAGCCTGTGACCAATACTAAGGCTCTTAGATGTGACCCGAGTTTGAATTATAAGTTGTGTGAAAGCCAAAACTGCAGTTTGTGTAAGAATGGGAGCAATGAGCTTCTAAAGTTAGCTTGTGTTCGTCCCGGTCTCAGAGTTTTTATGTTTTGAGCTCACAGGAGCTTAATCTGGTTAGTGCTGAGTAGAAAGGGGGAGGAAATGGGGTCAATAGCTCCCGAGCTCATCCTAGTGGTCTCGGGGTCAACAGCCCTTCCTGATCCCTAATGCTCAGTGGGCCTCTGTGACCGGCTCCCAACATCCATCCAAAAAGATTCAGAGGTGGAATCTAAAAGCCATTCCTCTGCAGAGTTCCATGTGAGGAAGAATTGGAAAGAGCTAACAGGTTGCAGTTCAGTCCTTGAAGGTGATTAGGATTTTGTAGGCTTAAGACAATAAGCAGTCCAACTATTATTTACCAGGTTCTAAGCCTAGTATTTCTCTGCGTGACATCAATACAGTGGACTTTTATAAATATTTCAGTGGCTGATACTCCTCTTTTGGATTCAGGTTGCATCTTTAACCATACTCCCTTCATTTTTATTTGCACTCTAATTTTTATTAGAGATGAAACCAAGTGTGTTTGCTGAAAGCTAAGACATTTATTCTTCTGTGATACTGGGAGGAAATAACCCCATGCTCTCCTCAGATCTTTTCCAGAGATTAGCATCAACACAATGATGAACATCAGTCTTTGGCCTCAGAGAGCCATATGAAAAATTCACTAAAATCCAGAGTTTCTTGATAGTCTGTTGAATCGATGCACGATTTACTGAAAGCTGGTAGTTTACCTCAAAGTCTGGGGCAGACATTTCAATTCATTGAAATTCATAGCATGTGCCAAAATTCTTCCAAATTATTATTTCAAATTTCATCCAGTAGGGAAATATATGGGAGCAAATTTGAAAGTCTAGAAAGTTATTGTATTCATATGGTTTGAATGTACCATTTGTTATTAGTGCTCCTTTATTACTACAGAAAACGTTTTCCTCACTCAACACAGAACTGGCTTTTGGTTAACTGAGAGGATGGTTTTGTATTCAAAGTACTCTTGACCTAGATTAGATGTGGCGAGGTTTACACTGTCTCAGGATATTTACCAGTATGATAACTGGTATGCATCTTCTCTTGGTTTCCACACTGGGTTTTGTCTTCAAGTGAACGCTAGGGGCTCACACCTGTGAGGTACTTCCAGGAGCACGAAATCTTCCCCCCTCTGTGAATCTTCCTTTACGCTCTCCCATATGCATACCCACTCAAACACCCACAGACAACAGCGGTGTGTAGGCACAAAAGCATCCTCTACAAATAAATGCAGTCTGTCTTGTGCATTTGTTAAATTACAGCGGAATTCTGGTGGCTGAGTGCAGCTAATGTTAACACTTAGGCTTTCCTTTATAAACATTCAGAAGTATTTTTGCAGGCCAGGCTTGGTGGCACAGCCTGTCATCCCAGCACTCTGGGAGGCCGAGGCGAGTAGATAGCCTGAGTTTGTGGGTTCAAGATCAGCCCAGGCAACTTGGCGAGACCTCATCTATACAATAAATAAAAAATTAGCCGGGCGTGGTATCGCATACCTGTAGTTCCACTACTTGGAAGGTTGAGGCAGAAGGCTTGCCGGAGCACAGCAGGTCAACGCTGGCATAGCTGTGAATGTGCCAATGCAGTCCATCCTGGGCGACAGAGTGAGACTCTAACTCAAAAACAGAAAGAAAAGAAAAATATTTTTGCAATCTTTTCGTTACTAGAAAGGGTTTGTTTGAGGAAAAAAAAACCTCACTTTTAAGATTGAGTTGTATGCTAGTCACTTATAAAATGTTGATGTGCTGTAATGGCTTTAAGGTAATGTATGATCACTTCAATTAAAATAGTAAACTAGTGTTTAAGAAGTGATGGTTAACTGCCAGGCAGTCACAGTGCTGAGATCATGACATTATCATTATCTCTATTTCATGAACGTACAAACTTAGAAAGAGTAACTTCTAAGTACTGGAGCTAAGATTTGATCCTGTAAGTTTTCTTCAGAATCTCTGTTATTAACCACCATGCTAAACTATCGTTTAAGCCACAACCATGAGATGGACACAAAAATAACCCAGAGAAGGAGGTGGGCCAACTATTACGACCTCCTAATTAGATATCGGAAAAGTGAAATCCAGAGGTTGAGTCTGAGTCACACCCCTGAGGTCACCAGATGAGATGAACTCTAAGCCTTTTAACTGCCTGGACAGTGCTGCCTGTACGGGACTGTAATGCCCTTGTCATTCCTGATATCAGCTATGCACAGGTAGATGGTCACAGATCAGGCACTGCTTCTCCTTAGGCAAAAGTGCGATCCCACAACTGCACTCCATGCGCAAAGTCCCTGCCATTCCAGCACCCTCAGAGACCTGACATCCACGTGATGGGCATCCCCATAAAGGGGAAAAGTCAGGGTCACCTTTTTTGCCTTCCACATCCAGCTGCACTTGCAGTCTGTCTTCTGCAACCACATCAGCCCTAACCTTGGTCACTCCAGGGTAGTGTCCTCTCTGTTCCACCGTGAAAACGACATTGTTTCCACTCCACAATGATGGGGAGTTAGAGCTTTCAGATGCAACCATGGCAACCAAAAAGATTAATTTCTGCCGTGTCTCAATAACACAATCGCGTTATCTCTCAACAGTCTAAAAGATAACTCACACACATCTCTGCTGTATAATAGCATAAAGATAAAATAACAACCTAAAAACCGAGTGCACCTTTCCAAAATACATAGAAATGAAGGGGGTTATACTAGACAATTTTAGTAATAGACTACATGTGCAGAGTTATAAAGCAGTAATTACTGTAGTCTACAGAAAGGGCCGTTGCAAACGACTCTTTCTTGGAACACGTTGTTTTCTCAATACATTGTTTCAATAGAATTCCTTCTGTCCTGGCCAAAATTGCATTCCTCAAGATCTAAAATCTTATTTTACATGATACCCCATTTTTCCTCGTAGCTGTTGGAAACGTCTGTCTTGGTGAACTTCCCTTCACCTCTGTTTTATGTACAATTAACCCCCCCCCCTTTGCCATGGCCGTTCCCCACAGCGGCGTGGCAGCCCACGGTGATACATTCTGCCATTAACCTCCCAGTGCTCCGTCCAATGCTCCAGGTAATGAGACGCCTAGGAAAGGCTCACTGAGGCTCTCCTGCTGTTTCTCAGGAAAGCGTGCTTGGCATGTGATGAAGAATCTTCCACTGCTGGCAAGCTGATGGCAAAGACACAAAAGTAGCCATTCAGATCTGCCACCACAAAACAACAAAGCTCTCGAAAGCCGAGTAATCTCTGATTGAACTACTGCGTTAACAGAGTGAAGGTTTACTAGCGCAAGACTCTAATTGTGTGATTCTGTTATGCTAACAGCCTCCAAACTACCTGAAAAACTGTCCCTCTGTGGCATCAAGTCTTATACAGAACCAAACAACTATACCTGGTGCTGGCTCAAGATACAAGGAAGCGATTAGAAAATTGTGGGCATAAACCCTTCCCCATGCAAAGCCCATTGTTCTAGAAGCCTCCAGGAGTTAAACTTGAATGTGCCTCTCCCCTGATGGTTTTGGTGATAGAAGTCATTGTTTATTAGCTACATCAAGCAAAAACAACGCTGTCATGGAAAAAGCTACTAGTTGTAAAGAGTCATAGGATCCCTTGCGTAGGAATGTTCTGTCTTAGTAATCATAGATGTGATCAGGATGTTTAGGGATTTCTTCTGGAAGGTGAGAGAATGGGCTGCTAAGACATTCTAGCATAGTTTTTCTCCCATCTCGTCTCCTTTTTAGCCCTGTGACTATAAACATGGTTTTTAACCTCTCTGTTCTCTGTGATCTCCTTTGTGAAAGGGGAATTAGCAAGAGTATTCCTACCTCACAGGGTTGTTGGAAGGAGGAAACGAGTTAAAATGCGTGAAATGTTGAGGTCTGTGCCTGGTTCGTAGTGAGAGTTTCATAATGTAGACAATCGTAATTGTGAGGAAAGGCGTTACTGTTTGTTGTAACAGCTGTTCAGCAGGTAGTTTCTGAAACGTTAAATCAATAATTTCTGGAGAGTAGAAGGAAATCTGAAGCAGGTTTACTGGATTTAGTCTGTTTCCTGTTACCCCCCTTTTCTCCGTAATAAAATAGCATTATTCTCTTTTTAAAAAGAGCTTGATTATATTGAGCTAGTGGGATCATTCTGATCTGTTTAAAGATATAAGGGGGAAGTTTAATTTTAAATATCTCTTATAAAAGTATATCTTGGCATATTGGCATATATATGTAGGATATATTGGCATACATATGTAGGCACACATCTCTCATAAAAATAAGTGCCTACTATTTGGCACAACATTCTCATTTTAGGAGTGCATGTGTCCTTCACAAAATTTGTAAGCTCTTGATCTATAAATTTATACTCTAAGCTTTTACATAAATCACAACCGTTAGAAAATACCCTGGATTTTATAGCTGTCTTCCAAAAACCAAGATGGCTCCCAAATTGCCTCAGTCCGTGTGTGCTGCTATAAAGGAACACTCAGACAGGGTTGTTTATGAAGGAAAGAGGTTTGTTGGACTCCAGTTCTGCAGGCTGTCCAAGCTGCATGATGCCAGCATCTACATCCAGTGAGGCCTCAAGCTACGTCTGCTCAGGGCAGAAGGCAAAGGGGACCCGCCTGTGCAAAGGTCACTCGGCCAGAGAGCAGATACAGAGGGAGAGCAGGGGGGAGCCAGGCTCTTCTCAGTAGTGAGGGCCCCATCACAGAGCTCAGTCACTCCTGAGAGAACGACAGGAGGCCCTCTGCAGGGGGTCCAGCTCATGGCCCAAGCACCTCCCAGCACGCTCCACCTCTGACAGCGGGGATCAGATATCCACAGGAGACTTGTTGGGGCTCAACAATCCCTGTCCAAGCCACAGCACGCGTCAGTGCCCTCAAACTTACTGGAGCCGCCATTTTCTTAGTTGGAAAAGTCCTCGAGGTGGACTTCTGTTATTTATGTAGTTTTCGCTACTCGTGCTGTTCTCTGTCTTTGCTTCCACTGGGAAGGTTAAATTCTCCCTTAAGTCTAACACTCCACATAATTTTCTACTCATTGATCCAAATGCAAATATGTCCATTCACTTCTGCAAGTACTATCACAAGCTACTGCCCGGCGTCTCACTCTCACTGGGTTGGTCATGTGGAGGGCAGCATCTTTAACGCGCCCAAGGACCCTACAAAGCAGGAGCTCTCGTCTGATAAACAAGGACTCAGGGACATGGCGTTGGAAAGGCTTGTTGGCCCGCTCCCTGTCATGTCTTTGGGTTCGAGATCTGACCTCTGCTTGGCGTGGGCCCTGTCCACCTCTCAGCGGTCTCACACCAAGGACCTTGGCACCCTCAGGGCCAGCCCTCCCTCCTCAGCGCTTTCGTCTCACGTTGGTTTCTCTTTGGCTTCATTCCCATCCAGCTCCATGTGCCACCCTCAGTCTCCAACACAACTACTTTCTCTACGCCCAATTCTTGCTTTACATAAAGTGACTTTATCTTGTCCTATGGGGGGGAAAAATCTTGCATTGACTGTGAAGATGAAATTATAGAGTGGCTCCTGCATGCAACATAAATTTTCATGCACTAAATTCCTGTCTTCTTTTAAAAGCCTTTCTATGACACAATGTGGCTTTACATAAGCAATTTAGCTCTACATAAGCAAGCACAATGAAGAGCTTGGTTCAGTGGGATAACTGTTTGTTTCTTCCCTCCTTTCATTGAGATGAAGTTGTTGTGTACCACCCATCTTTTTCAATGAGCTCTCCAATCAGCATTAGAAATTCAAAACAATGGAAGCCAAACAGTTGAAGAAATGGAAGTGCAAGTGTCCAAATTACTGAACGTAGAAAACTCTGTTCACTCTCCCATTAAATTTAGTTTTCCCATGAATAACTGTTCTGATTAAGCTTCTACCTTTCAAGCTGTTTTATGCCTTGACTTCTTTTTCAAATTATAAAATCCTTTCATTTGAGTGCACACTCCAAATGTAGAGTCAGATTTATTATATAGAATTAAACTAACCTTAGCATAAAATTTCACTGTTTTGAAGGTACATTTTTTTTAAATTTAA
The DNA here is from genome assembly GCF_000164805.1 of Carlito syrichta. NCBI lineage: Eukaryota > Metazoa > Chordata > Mammalia > Primates > Tarsiidae > Carlito > Carlito syrichta. The sequence goes on from NW_007245879.1 coordinate 727,674, forward strand.
AAGCATACTAGATATAAAAATATTTAAGAGATTATTTCCAGCCCACCAAAAGAACAGCATTCATGGAGTGCCTCATTTCTGATATATTTTTTTAGTTAAAATTTTGTTAGTTTTTTGTGAATAATGGAATTTTGAGATAATAATTGAGTGCTCTAATATCTTAAAGACCTGCCTTTAATACGGCAGATAAGTTCCATCAGTCCTGGCATTTTTAACTGTTTTATTAGCTACTGTAACTCCAACAACATGAAATATTGCTTAACCCATGTAAGGATTTTAATACTGATTGTGAATATATTAATTTATATTCTTGGAAGTGGAAAATAGAAAAATTATCACATCTTTAAGTAATCTAATGCAGACTTGCCTTAGAACATTTTCGTTTCTCAATAACACTAAATCACACTGTCTGATGGATGACTGGACTTTTTTAAAACTGTGGTTTGTTATCGAATTCTTCTGCCATCTGAGAATGTTTCTCTTCGAAAGTATATTCTCTCGCCCCGAACGTGTTGCAACGTGGACCATGGTCCCCATCAACTGTCTGGCGCTTCTTACCTGACCCATTGGCCCAGAACAGGCAGGAAAGGGTCCAGGGAATCCCCCCTACAGACTAAGGCAGGTGCCGATCTCAATCCCCAGATAGGGAACCCCCAGAAATGTTTCTGGAAGATGAGAAAACTGTTTCTCATCTTGTGGCCCCTGCTCAAGTCAGGTTCTGTGAGTCCAGCTAACAGCTAGACCAAAAGGGAAGGGCCATGAGTTCCTTACTCAGCAGGATAGGTAGCTGCCCCTGCCTCATCAGTGAAAGAGCGGGTCCCAACGAGGCCAACAAGAATTTTAATCAGGGGAGGGGGTGTTGTGGTTTTGTCTGTTTGTGTGTTTGTTTTTTGACTCTACAACATCTCATGTATGTCACGTCAACACAGCTGAACAAGGGAGGGTCCCAGAGATAAGATGCTCCTGGGCGTTGCCGTTTTAGTCTCTCACACCCACGCTGACCGTGATAAGTGCCAAAAACCTAGTCTGGATGTCTTACTGTCAGAGACTTGTCTTACCAGCAAGGTTAAGTCTGAGTAGGACTGCCTGTGTGAAATAAGTGCTGAAGTAAGAAGACCACCACATTATGAGAGCTCCTCAAAAATGCAATGCGTCTCTAATATTTGCTTTTCCCTCATCAAAAATTGTTAATATTCTTTAAGGTTGCCAGTGACGGTTTTTTGTCTTTGCGGTACTGCTGTTTTTATTATTGCCATCATTTCACCTTTCAAAAAAAATTATTAAAAAGACAAGTTAAAAATGGAAACCTCAGATAAAAATACATGCATTATTTGCAATGCCATGGGATTTGTTAGCTGTTGCTGAAAAATGGACGGATATGCAATTGACACAGTAACCCTTTGCTTATGCCTGAGATATAGCCCACAGTGCCTTGTAGACACACAAATACATTTCAGGTAATTCAAAGTGTGTACATGTTTGTGTATATGTGTCGGGGAGGGTGGGGTGTGAGCATGTACGTGTCGATTTTTTTTTTTTTTTTTTTTTACCCAGAAACATAAAAACAGACATAACTGGTCCTCTAAGTGGCCACATCCTGTAGGTATGTTTGTAAAATATGAGATTTTATCCTAGGACATCCGAGGACAATTTGAATTGTAACCATGCTTTCTATCTGTAGCACATATTAAGAAGCAGCACTCAGTTGAATGGCTTCATGGGCGCTGATATCAGCTTCTCAGAAGAAACCATTCCACATGCAGGTTTCCATGTGTTTCCAGAGGGAAGCCTTGTACCCTGTTGCTTAGGCGTGCGCCTAACCTCAACACACCATGACTTGACACTATTGACTAAAATGTGGAAGTGACTCCTACATGCTGGCTCAGGATGAAAGATGGCCTGATACCAAAGCCAGAGAGGCGATGTGGCATATGCCTCACAAACTGGATTTAGGTCCATTGTTTCCATGGTCAGGGAAGGCTTCAAGTCAGAGACCATCTGTGTATATGTTGCATGACTGTTGATTGTCTCACGAGTGTTTGTCTTTTATGTGTGATTAACACACACACTGTTTTTCTTTTCTTTCCTTTTCCCTTTTTGTAGAAATTATTGAGCCTACTACCTCTAGTCCTGTCACAAGTCCAGGTCAGTATCCACATACATCCACAAAGTATGTCTGGGTACTTTTTTCCATTAAACAAGACCTCACGTCGTCATAGAAACAAACCGAGTTGATTGTGGGCCACGTGCTTGCGGCCCTGTTCTAATGTCTGTTGTGTGTCCTCGTGATTTGTCTTCCCTTTGGATTTTGTGATCTGATCCTGGTTTGACATTAGCATCTTTGACTGCATTCTGTACGGCGTATGCAGTCAATCTGTGTCATATTGTGGGATCGTTGCAAGGTGATCAGCTCCCGCAATACCTTTGCGAACAGAGAGCTTACAAGGTTTTCTGAGTAGCTATTATAAAACTGTTTACTTTGGCTTGGTGTTACATTATTATAAAATCATTATGAAGCAAGGCGGCATTTACTGTTTCTAAAGGAACATTGGCTGGGAGAAAACCTCCACTTCCACTCTTGAGGCAGTGTCGTGGGAGATTGGGTTTTGAAACTGTCAAGTCAAAGGACTTATTTCACTTGTTGGGCTTTATTTTCAAATTGTTCCTAGTTCAGCCACAAATACTCAGTCTGAAAAGATAGGCCATTGCTATAAGTGTGTTTTTAAAAGTTGTTTTCAACTGTGAACATTTCTGAGTGACATGAAATCGAGATAAAAGCAATTGATATTGGAAACAGCCTTTATCTTGTTATATAGGAATTGGATAGTTCATTTTGAAGGTTGGCTGCTGGCTATTTAAAAAAGAAAGTGAAACTGTGAAAATTACTTATCTTTGAAAAGTTCGTAGGGATTTCTTGTAACTGCTGAGTTAAAGGATTTGTTGATGTTGCCTACCCATAAAGAGGTATAAGTTAGTTAAATAGTTGTTTCTCTCTCGTTCCAGAAATGGCACTAAATTTTAGTCTAAAACAGGATGTGCTGATCTGAGAAACTGAGTGTTTAAGAAATGAAAAAAATCTATCTCAAATTGTAATCAATCAAAAATGCTTTAAATTGCTTTAGATGATTATGAATTACCCCCACCCCCAAAATGAAACAAGTTTGGGTAAGTGTATGATTATGTATTTAAAGAATCTCATAATATGAAACTTTCTGGACAAATTATAGAATACGTTTTCATAACCTTTCAAACTGAAGCATATTGCAATAGTCTATTTTAAATTATTTCATAGTTGATGCATGCAAGGTTTAAGTTATATTATTAATAACAGTTTCCCATGTTACAGAAGAGGTTAATAGCTTCTCAAGTTTAAATGTCATATTAATAAATTCAGAACTAGTAGGCATATGAATCTGGATTTTCTCTTAACTTATAAGGACTTATTAGGTCTGATTCCTACAAATACCTGCAGCCTCCACAGAGGAATAGACTCTCAGGTTCATATGTAGCTTAATCGAAATTATGATTCCATTACTATCTTGTTGATTTTTTTTTTTTTTTTTTTTTTTTTTTTTTTTTTTTGTAAATTTGATGATCTCCATTTTACTATCACTTTTGAAGAGGATACTGAGTAATTTTAATACAGCTATGTCATCTAGTGGGTTGAAGTGAAGATAAGTACTTACTTTTCTTCTTACACCATTTTCCTATTGTCCTCATAAATTAAAAAGATAATGCCCCTTCCTTATCTACATAAATAAAGAAGAAAGGAATGTTAAATATTTTAAAAAGTGGTGTCTAATGGCATACAGTAATATCATATTTGCTGACTGCATGTTTTGGAAAAAGTTTTATTGAGGATGAGTATAGGAAGGTTCTTTTTCAGTAGGCCCTCTGTACCAAGAGCTCTTCCAATAGTCCGGGCTCTTACAAAGAAATCTGCATGTCAGATAGCAAAGCGATTGCTCGTACTTCCACAAAGACTGTATTTCTTTTATTTATTTATTTACTTACTTACTTATTTTTAAAGATATGGGGTACAATTCAGGATTAGATATACAAATGTTCACTATGCAGGTACCTTGTTGAAGACTCTATTTCACAAACAATGCTCAGCAGGAGGGTCAAGAACAAAGCCTTTGGAGCAAGCTGCCTGGGTTAGAGTCCCAGCTTGACTACCCTGTGGCTGTAGAAACTTCCAGTTCCTTAACCTGTCTCTGGCTCAAGCTTTTCATTTATAAAGTGGGCTGGGAAGGCAGTAATGATATTCCTACCTGTTATTCTGAAAATGGAGTGATTCTGAAAATGGAGTGATTCGATATTGTTATTCTGAAAATGGAGTGATTCGATATTGTTACAGCACCTATAAGAGAGCCTAGAACATAGTAAGTGTGATAAAAGTGCAGGTTAAATTTTGGAGAAAATATACACAGTCTGCACAGGTATGCAAACAGACATATATATCCTTATGATGCACAGATATGGAAGAAGTTTAATAACCTGCTTAAAGACAAGAATTGGAATGACATAGTCTCTCAAGTACTCTGAGACTTAAAATTGCCACTGCTGCCTATAGAATACCAAGCAACAGCTTGCCTTACGTCCCCAAATTGCCCAGTTTGTGGCTTGGTTTAAATGTTTTGAAACTATGAATGCATGAAAAATGTCTAAAATTGAATTTCTTGGCACTGCAATCTTTGAAAAAGATAGTGTAAATTTTTTGAAAGATTATTGTAGAAAAAGTGAATAAATATGTGTTGAATTGAATTGAAGGATAAAACCACAAACACAGCTATAAATGAAACTTACCCTTCACTAATTGTGAATTTGTTAGAGGCCTCCAGGGAACAGTTTGGCTAGGCAGGGATTTTAAAAGAGTGTGTGGTTGCAGCAGGATTGAAAGAGTGGTATAAATGATAAACAAAAGCTTTTAAAAGTACACGCAGTCTGCTGAGCAAGATACAAAGGAGAAGAATTTGGCAATATATAACTCTCAGCAAAAGATCGTTAAAGATAGGAGGGAAAATAATTTACTCCATGAATAAAATCAAGTGGCTAAAAATTCCAGTTGTTTTAAACGAAACTTTTTAAAAAGCATTATCCAAATAAGAATAGCAAATAAAAAGCCTCACGAAAGTAATCAGGAGATTTAAAAAATATCAGATTTGCAAACTAGCCCATCCTCTGCGTCTATATAAGTCAAAAAAGAGACCATAAAAGAACTCAACACAGATCTCATGTTTCCTAATATTACTTTCAAAGAGTTAAAGCAGAGATAAAATGAACACAGTTATGAAAATGTCGGACACACTGAAAATAGATTGAAGAAAGTGGATCTATATCATTTATGTCCGTTAGTTCTAAAGAAATGAAGGTCCTGAAGTCATAACTTATATTTTTATATATTCTTGACTAGTCATAATCTGTTTCAAATGAAGGAAATGAAAATTGAATTATTAACATCATTATTCAAGAAAAGGCCTTGAAATATAGTATGTAATAAGAACAAAAGAAAACTATTATCTGATCAGGCTCAGTCTCAGTCTGAAAGGTTAGGGAACACTTTTCATGATGAATGAGATATACAGTGAATTTGAAAATTTAGTCTATTTCTATTGTAATATGCTACACCGTAAGTTATTCTGGGTAACGATCATCGAGCTAAAAAAGTCCATCATTAGGCCAATAACACCAGCATCTCATTAAACCAACTAAATCATTTCCATTTATTCTTTAAAAACAAACATACATTGTGTGATAATCTTTGATGTATTTTTAATATAAATCATGAACTTTTATTTTTTAAAGAGTAGAAAGGAAGTCAAGGCTGTCAACTTTGAGTAAGATAAACTGCTGTTCCTAAAATTATCTGTTGGTCTGCGAGTGCAGACTCTGAGGACATTTCCCAAGGACTCCCTCTTGTGACCTTGGTCCCAGCAAGTCAAGTCTGACCTTCCCAGTCTGGAATCCATTCTCAGGGATGCCTTCCCTTGGCTTTTATATTCCTGGGTCATAATTATCTACACAGCATCATGGTGAACAGCCAAAAAGTTAAAATTGTAGTCAAACCGGTGTTTGCTTGGCTTCAGATAAAGTCAAAAATGTCATAAACATTCATTCAGGCAGCGTTTTTAGTCTCTAGGCAGAAGATTAAAATTAAGGGTTTGTTTAATGTACCACAGATGCCCCACCTAGCATTTGTCTTTACTCTGCCCTAGAAATAATCTTTAGCAGTTATTGACTAAAGATTGTTATTCAGCAAATGATCTAATTTTTAACTGCATGCCATTGGTATTCACAGTAAAATAGCTTTACTTATATATCTTTAGACAAATGGAGATGTAGTTTTAAAATACCATACCTAATAATAACCCAAAACGTCAGTGTAGACCCTTCTGTTGGACGTGGAATTTCTCACTACATAAAAATGGTTATTATTAAACATATTGTATTTGTGGGAGTTTTAAGATCATTTTTAAGTTTATTAAACAATCCTGGCCGGGTGCAGTGACTCAGCCTATAATTCCAGCACTTTGGGAGGCCAAGGCGAGAGGGTTTCCTAAGCCCAGGGGTTCAAGACCAGCCTGGGCGACTTGATGAGACCGCGTCTCTACAATAAATCACAAATAAAAACTAGTTGGGCGTGGTGGTGTGCATCTGTAGTTCCAACTATTTGGAAGACTGAGGCAGAAGGATCGCCTAAAGCCAGCAGGTCGAGGCTGCAATGGCCTTGAGCATGCCACAGCACTCCAGCCTGGGTGACAAGAGTGAGACTCTAGTTCAATAAATAAATAAATAATATTTTTTAAAAAATAAATCCTGGTTCCCTTTGACAGCCAAGGAGAAAACAAAACAGTTCTCTTACCAAAGGTCACTGAGCTAATATATGGCAAAACCAAAATTAAAATGCCTACAACTAAATCATCAAATATGTGTGCCTCGTTTTAAGCAACATTTTTTGTGGGAAAAAAAACAGAATTTAATGTTTGTAAACGAAATCATTTAAATTAACCAGAAGACACCAAATTATGTGAAGAAATTTCTTTCTTTTTTTTTTTTTTGAGTTGGAGTCTCACTCTGTCGTCCAGGCTGGAGTACAGTGGCCTCACCCTGCCACCGCAGCCTCCACCCCCTGGGCTCCAGTGATCCTTCCGCCTCAGCCTTCCGAGTAGCTGGAACTACAGGCATGCGCTACCATGCCCAGCTAATTTTTTTTTAAATTTATTGTAGAGATGAGGTCTCGCCAAGTTGTCCAGGTGGGTCTCGAACCCGCAGGCTCAGGCAATCCACTCACCTCAGCCTCCCAAAGTGCTGGGATTACAGGCTGAGCCACCGAGCCCGGTGTGAAGAAATTTTATTTCAACGTTAGTAATTCCTAACTGACTCTCTACTTAGCAGATAATTTTTCACTTTACTAGTTTATTGAGTTTTGCTTAAAAGGAAAATGGCTTATTTAACTTACTCCAGGAGGCCCCATTCCCTATTTCCTCTGAAGGATATATTTCGGTATTTAGCAAACATGTATTGCACAACACCATTATCAGGCCCTGAGTGCTGGGGGTATAGGTTATTATCTTAAAGGGGTTTATAATCTACTGAGGATCCAGACATATATGTAACTAACCGTTATTTAATATGACATTTTCTATAGTTTTAGTCTAAAGAAAGAAGCAGATGATTTCGCCTGGAGGAGACGTTGGCATATGTGAACAGGGTCTTCATAGCTTAGGCACGGGTAGCAAGAAATAAGCATACTCATAGCAAGCAAAGACAAGACTTAAAAGTAAAAGAGGTGAAAGTGTGGAAGACTGAGGGTAAAAACTGATTGGATTCGTATCTTTGTTGTCTAGTGATCTGTATTATCTGATCTGGTGCCTAGTGCTTAGCAGGTCCTCCAAGTATGCCAGATGATTTCAACAAAAATATTGAACCCTTCAACAAAGTGTCTGAACCAAAAAATAAATAAACAAACACAAAAGTTAGAAGGTTTCTTGATAACTAGCTACATAACACTTTTTGATTTTCATTAGGCAATATCTAATTTTCATCATTCTGAAAAACTCATCTATAAAGAAGACAGTACAATAGAACAAAATTAATTTATTACCAATTGAACACTCACTCTCTTGTAGTTTATAGATAATATAGATTACTAAAAATAATTTTTTATCCTGGCATTTCTTATAATAATTGAAATAGGATAGTAAACCAATTTTTTAAATTGTATTATCAAGTTCTACGCTAGAAAAAAAATGTTCAACTGTCAAGAGGTTATCTCTCCTCAAGGAATGAATGAATCAGTGAATTAATGGTTTAGTAAACCCATATGCAGTCCATAGGGTTAAAGCATATAGAGTCTTATAAGTAGCATTAATGTACTCCAGTAAAACTCATTCAGGAATAGAGGGGGGTGAAAATACTCCATCAAAAGTCAAATAACTACATGATAGCAAGAAGTCTGGATAATTTATCCATTTGTCTACCACACAGAAAACCCAGAAAGCTCAATTATTACACCAAATGCATGGAGGGGTGGGTGGATGGATGGATGGATGGATGGATGGATGGATAGATGGATGGATGAATCAATGACAAAATTACGTGTGATTCGTGGAGTTAAAACATTAGGAAAGTAGGGAAACTGGGAGCAGTCAAGAGTCAGTTAGCTTGTGTCATTTCTGTCGGTTCTCAAGCACTTATTGAGCATCTGAATGTGTCAGACTCTGCACCAAGTGTCAGCAATGCAAAGGTGATTGGACCACTGCTCTGTGTATCTTATGTTTCGGTGAATAAGAGACACATGAAAACAAAACATATTGGTATAATACAGTATGTTCTATAACATAAATATGGGTAACGTCCTCCGAGACCTCTTATCTAGCCTGGAATGTGTCAGAAAAGACTTTCTGGAAGAAGTGATGACTGAATTGGGTCGGGTAAGCATGAGGGTAAAGGAGAAAGCCATTCTGGGCAGAGAGTTCGACGTAGACAAAGGAAGAGAGAAATAAAATAGCACAGTGTGTTTGAGGGAAACTGCAAATAACTTCTGGAGAGTAAATAGGGCTGGCTCATTGAGGGATCTGGTGCTGCTTGCTTGGAAGCTTGATCTGTTTAACTTTGGACAAGGCTTCCCGTGGAACTCAGAGTCAAGGTGAAGGATTGATGTGAACAAGATTGGCATAAGAAAAGGTTGTTGTATAATATCAGGAAATACAGGATGAGATTCTGACATGGCACAGTGGTCATGGAAAGGAGAGAGTGGGACTGATTAAAAAATCACTTGGCAGGTAAGCATATCAGGGCTTGATTGTTGACTGGACTCAGAGGACAAGGAGAGGGTGACCCAGGAAGATTCCCAGCTATCTCTGCAGACAGTAGGGAGACCAATTGAGGTGGGGAAAGTCCCTTAAGAACACGCCAAAAGTCTCGGGCTTTATCCTGTTGTTAGGGAAAGGATTCAGGGCTGTGTTTTATCTTCAACAGGGGAGTGCAATTACTGTGGGTGTTTTGCAGACATAATTACGAAAATAAAGATTGAGGCGAGCAGGCCTCAAGGAGAGTCTGTGAATTCCCAGTCCCTGGCTACAAGTCTTAAGAAAGAGGTTGCCTGAAAACAGGCATCTCTCTAAAGCTGGATATTGAGTTCCTACAAATAAGTATTAAACGTGTGGTAATATTTCAAAATATTCTTCAAGGTTTGTGGATTTTTTCATAATTTTAAATAATCAAGCTTCCATTATTCTACGATCGTTAGAGTAAAAAAAAAATTAAGGCAGCTCAGAATATATTTCAAATTCCAATTAATATGCCTGAATATGATGAATTCAGATATTAATTATAATTGTCCATAATTAGTTGATTAATTTGCAGATAAAAGTATGGCAGAAAACCTATGATGCAATTTAGAATATGATGCTCTTTATTTTAAAGAGTGAGATGCTTGCTAATCACTGCTTCTCACTCTTCATTCAATTCTTTCTTCTTTGACATATCTTCAGCTCTGTCTCCAAATATCATGCAAGGCTATTTGTCTTTTGACTTACTCTGGGATCAGCATATGGTATCATTAAAGATATAGATCAATACCTCAAAGTCAAACACTGCATGTACTAATCACAAGTCTTTAATATATTAAAGCAAATTGTTGGTGGATAGCAGAAGTATTGAGATTGCTGATGATTACTGCTACTCTGCTTTATATACATAAAATAACATAGACTTATAAATGAGTCCCTATTAAGTATTTATGGGGTTCTTTGTACTATATAAATAGTTATAGAGTCATGTTGAAATAATTGAAGCACTATGAATTTCACATTATATTTGGAGGTGTGTGCCTGCCACACTTCTAGACTCAAAATTCTTCTAGGAAAGGAAGCAAGGTTTTTTGTTCACTGGAAAAAACAAAACAAAACAAAAACTCTCTACAGTGTCTGAAAGAGTGAATAGAACATGGTAAGAGCTGAACTCACTGCATGAATGTATAAATGCTTAAGTAAGCGAATGTGAGGAGGATTTTGCTGGGTGAGAAATTAGAAAAAAGTTGAAATGCATGTCTTTATATTTTAAATTAAATTAAAATATATCCCAAGTCCAGCGTAGAGCCCAGATTTATATTGGGAGAGAGCTTCTATAATCGATTTACTCAAAAAGGAAGAGAACCAAGAACCAAAGGAAAGTAGATTCTCCTCCCAAAGTCCCTTTAAGAAAGAAAGCTTCTTCTTCATCTAACCACTTCTGGTTTAGTGGAAAGAAAGATAATAGAGGAAGTTAACAAAAGACAGTTCCTCTGGCTGCACAATGATTAGATGAATGTGGCAGTGTCTCTCGTTTAGGAAACACACAAGATGTGTTGGGTGAACAGATGGACGGATGGGCTGATGGACGGATGGGTGGATGGGCGGATTAATGGACTGATGGATGAGCAGATGGCTAGATGGACAGAGAATGGGTGGATGGACAGACAGACGGATGGATGCATGACTTCTAAGCGTGTCAGTTTCCTTTTGCTGTAACAAAGCACCACAAACACGATGGCTTAAAACAAATTATCTTATAGTTTTGAAGTTCACAAGTCTAAACTGGGTCTCGCTGGCTAAAATCAACATGTCAGCAGGCCTGTGTTTTTTTCTGGAGCTGCAGGGGAAATCCGCTGTCTGCATTTTCCAGCTTCAAGGGCTGCCCACGTTTTTGCTCATGTTCCTCTTCCGCCTTCAAGCCAGAAATGGCCATTCGGCTCTTTCTCATCTCACATCACTGTGACACCGATTCTTCTGCCTCCTTCCCACATGTGAGAGTGCTTGTGTTTGTAATGCAGTCACTTCGACAGTCCAGGATAATCTTCCTGTTTTAAGGTCAGCTAATTAACAATCCTAAATTCATCTGCCATTGTAATTCCCCTTTGCCACATATTTATGGGTTTCAGAAACTAGGGTGTGGATATCTGAAGGTTACTTTCCTGTGCGCCACACCAGATGAATAAATAATCCCTGTTGTCAACATCTTCTGTTATCCCTCAGAATTTACCAAAACTCCTTGGATTTTTCCAATATTCAGGTAATGAGTTTTTAAAAATATAGGCTATTTGAATGTTGAATTTTTATATTAAATGCTAATAATCTATATTTCACTACAGAAAAGGTGAAACTATCCATTGAAAAGATTATATTTATCAGGCCACATTACCAAAAATATTACAGTATTTTGTAAGACAAATGAGCCGATCATACACACACACACACACACACACACGCACACACACACACACACCTATATAAAAAGAAGACTAAAAGATCTTAATGTGAAAGATAAATCCCAACTGGTCCACTGATCAATTAGAGAAGGCATCTATAACAGGAAGGAATCAGAAATGCAAGTAAATCTTGAAACAATCCGAGTCAATGACTTTCGGTCTAAGAAGTGATTAGTCTTCCAATAATACATGCAGGAAATGTCCTTTCCTGGACACAGGATTCTATAAAAGCCAACAAGCAACTGCTTGTTTGTAGTTGTTCCTAGTGGGAATGCGTATATTTTAAGTTGGCTTTAAATAGAAAAAACAGAAGAGGAAAACAAATGCATTCGTGGAGATGTCACATTTAGGAGAATAGGGTGAAATTGCCTCCGAAGTGAGCTCTGGGAGTATCTGTGTTTTAAAAGAAGCTTCCTCTCTCATCCCACCAGGAAGAGAGTCTCCTGCCACTGTGTAAGTTGCTAAATCCAGGGCCCCGTCCTGGGGTCAGCCTGGGCCTCTGGCTACCTGCAGTCGCCAAATGTGCATCTTCAGCTCATTGCTGACCTCAGACAGGCCAAGGAGAGATTTTGCAAGTGCAACTAGACAAGTGCTTTGCCTTAAGATGATAATAGTCATACTCATATTTCAAAGTGAGTTATAGCTTTAAAAGTATTTTCAACAAAACTCCACTTCTCAAAAGTAAGCTTTTGGTACCTGAATTATTTCTGCCAACATTGTACAGGTAAGACATTCGAAATTCAGGGAGGTTGAAGAACCTACCCAGGGGCCCAGCAATTCAGCAGGTTTTCTCTGTGTTAGGGTTTCCCACCTGACACTGGACATGTCACTTACGTTCGTGACCATCCTCACACCCAGAAACCCGAACCCACCTGCCGATCGGCACCCGGGGTGCGGCCAGGAAGGCCCTGCACCTGCACTTTCCCTCGGTAAAATGTCAACTGGTTATTTTCCTGAGGCGAACCAGCTATCTCTTGCTGGCTTAAACAACCGGGCAACAACAAGACACGCCGTCTTTCATGTCACACTTTGTGTCTTAACGGTTCTGAAGAGAGCTTGTGTTCATGGTTTTCAAAAAACCATTGATCGTTTTGTGGGTGCATGGGCTTCCTGCCTTTGATCACTCAGCCAGGCAGTCAAAATCTTTCCAATTCATCAAATCTCCATCACATGGATGCACTGCTTTCTATTGTACCTGATTCCTTCGGGGTATTACACATATTAGGCAGGCACACGAATAAGCATGTGAGGCTGTAACTTTACTGTTAGGCTTGATTTTTAAAGAAGCAGTGCAGGGAAGGTTGAAGGACAGTGCCATTCTATCTATTTTAAAATTGGCGGTGACAACTTGACTAGGTCCACACCGTAAGTGTATTCTCTCAGAAGTAATTCCAGCTGCCAAGAAGAAATGAGGGTACATTTCCCCAATCTTGTATTTCATTCATAGCACCTTTTGGGGGGGCTGTTTTCAGACTTTATTCCTTTCTTTACCACTCTCCTCCTTTTGAAATACTGAACTCCTTCGATTTGGGGGTTTCTTGCAGATTTTAAAATGAGTTCATAGGCTGTACGTGGTGGCTCACACCTGTAATCCCAGCACTTTAGGAGGCCAAGACAAGAGGATTGTTTGAGCCCAGGAGTTTGAGACCAGTCTACGCAACATGGCGAGACCTTGTCTCTACAAAAAGTCCAAAATTGAGCCGAGTGTGGTGGCATGTGCCTGTTGTCCCAGCTACTTGGGAGGCTGAGGCAGAGGATCACCAGAGCCCAGGAGGTGGAGGCTACAGTGAGCCATGCTCGAACCACTGCACTCCAGCCTGGGTAACAGAGCGAGACTCCAACTCAAAAAAAAGAAAAAAAGAGTTATACTCAGATATCCAAGTAGTCATGTAGACAGTGAGCACAAATTGGGCCTGTCCACTTTCTAAGACAGTGTCTTCCCTCATGAAATTTCTTAAATTCAGGGACACACATAGTATCTGTTCATTCGTGCATTCACGAATTCAACATCCTTTAGCATCTACTACATACTAGATACATGCTGGGCTCAGTAAAAAATAAGTTTAGGATATAAGCCTAAAATATAATGGTGGAGGCAGGAATGTGTTCCACCATTTTTTAAATCACATCATATGTTAGAAGTTCTGTTTATCGTATTTATTTAGAACCAAGAATATGTGGATGAGCCCATAAGGAGCCAAGCGCTTTGATAAATATCTTATGCTTTTGTTTTTGCCTTTGTGACTTTCAAAGGCTTGCATTTCAGGACCCATTTTATACTCTGAATTTGACAGAACAGAGAAAATTATGAGCAGACATCTGAGCTATGATGTGTTTAAAGATGCGCTGAGATACACACACAGAGCTCAGCCTCCATGCGTCACAACTCGGCGCTTTTCACAGCCAGAAGGATGCAGTTCACTAGGTGGCGCCTCCTTGCCGTCGTGGCCCCAGAGACGCGCACGTGTCTTTCCCACAGGCGGATCTGTGTTGGGATCCTGTGACTTCCTCTTCCCTTGGTGCCACGTTCCAACAGACTGTGACTTCACGGCCCCTTGACGAAGGGTTGCTCCTGTGAACTTGAGAGTAAGGTGTCAGGGCGGCTCATACCCGCTGCCCGCCGAAAAAGGAAAAACGCAATCAGTTGTCTGGTTGTGGACAACGTATTTGTATTTAGTATTTCATTTGTTTGGGGCTGAGGGAAACAGGACGATGGACTTAAGCAATTTAGTGCTGCAATTAGGACCCTCTTAATTACCCCAAAGGCCCGGAATCAAGTCAGTCACGGCTGGAGCTTCAGGCCTGTCTCAACTCATCCAAAAACATTGATGAAAATGATGTGGCCCCCGTGATCAACATTCCCCTGAGAATATAAACTCTATAAAATGGAGTGATTGGGTCAGAGGATCTTAAAGTTTGCTTTCATTGCCTGAATTCTTTGAGTTTCCTACAGACAGAGAATCAAGGGTCTATGGATCTAAATCAGCTGTGAAATTGCTTTGGTGTTCCTCATGAGCTTAGTTAAATTGACTATTTCCCATTCAGCTGGGTACGTAACACTTTGGTGCTTTGAAATATCTACATTGCATCTAGGACTTCAGAACAAAGAAGGTTCAGCTCAGACATAAATCTCTGACCCCACGTCAGGTCCCTGGTCTAAGCTCGAGAGAGAGGCGGGAACGCGCCACACATTCCCGTATCGTTGGGTGACTAATTCAGATTCCCAAGAGGGGCAAGTCGCCGCTAACTTGTCCCTTACTCCGACAAGGTACGAAAATCGTGGATCTCCTGCAAATGTGGACATTTCCAGAGCGTTCCTCCAACCACAGGCTAACAAAGCCCCCAGTCCTTGCTGGGTTGGGATGGAGTACCAGAAACCAGCAGGCAGCAGGCGTGATCTTCCCGTTTGCTCCATCTGCTCCCTGCACTGTCTCTCCTGTCCCCAGTCAGGCCTGAGGCACTGAAGAGTGTCTATGGATTTGTTGGTTTTACACATTTTTCACACAGTCTGTGCTTCACGGCGGGCGGGGCACAGGAGCCCAAATGAGGTGCTACTCATGTAGGACATGAATCGTCCCTTCAAAAGTGAAGAGCAGGGCCTTCTCCACTATTCTGAATAGACAAACCAGAAAAGTACTCCAGGCTTTTGACCGCCTTATAGGCAGCTTACCTCTCTTACCCCGTCTAACGTGAATCGGCAACCGGCCGAAGGAAATCCTGGAGACAAACCATTTGCTGTCCTCTCCCTTTATCCCTGTCCGGGGAGATTTCCCTGGCAGACAAATGTAGCTGGGTCTGCCCAGACGCGGATGTGGATTCTTAAGCCCAAGTCTGATTCTTGCTCATCGAACAAAGTTATGACAGTGGAAGGAGGCGGGCATGCCTTGGTGGACAGCCCTGGGGTGGACATCTCAATCACGGTCATTACCATCCGTCACGCAGTTACTCTGTGGCAGACACTACTGTGCTAAATAATTCTCAATGCATTATCTCGGTTAACCTTCATGACCACCCTAACAGTGGGCATTTTCATCCCAACTTACAGAAGAAGCCGAAGCTCGGAGATAGTAAATGGAGTCAAGTTTTATCTGACTCCAGCTCTTATCGTCTTAAATTCTAAGCCAGTTTCTCAGCCCGCATTCTCACTCATACTCTTAGGGGCTCGCAAATTCTGTGGGAAATTGACGTTGTATCTTTTTTGTTTTATTATGATAATTCTGAAATAATCATTTTATCAGATATAAAAAAGACATTTTTCTCTGCAGTGAATAATTACCAAATTTTAAAAATCCCAGGCCCACACATATAGTCTCAAGTCTATCACATTTTTATATTTTCTATTTAAAAGGGATTTGTATGTATCTCAGTTTGGATGTATTGTCTCAAAACTGGCTGCCTAGGATATCCGTTTGATTCTGACCTTGTGATCTTTTAGCTGTGTTGTTTTTAAAATTATTGTCTTAATTTTTAATTTTATTTAAGATTCAAGGGGTGTATGTGCAGTTTTGTTACACAGGCATCTTGCACGATGGTGAGGCTTGGCCTTCTACTGAGCCCATCACCCCAGTGGTTAGCACTTGTAAGTGAGAACATGTGGTATTCAGTTTTTTGCTTCTGTGTCAGCTCATGTGGAAGGATGACCTCCAGCTGCATCCATGTGGCCGCAAAGGACGTGATTTTGTTCCTTTTTAAGATTGAGTAGTATTCCATGGTAGCATTTGTTTATCCAGTCCACTGTTGGTGGGCACCTCATCTGGTTTCATGTTTTTGCTAAGATCATGCTAAGATAAGCATAGGAGTGCAAGTGTCTTTCTAACAAAGTAACTGCTCCTTTGGGTGTACACCTTGCTAAGTTGAATGGCAAATCTACTTTTGGTTCTTTGAGAGATCTCTTTTCTGCTATTCACAGGGGTTGAACTAGCTTACTTCCCCAACAGAGTGGGCGTGTTTCCTTTTATGAAAAACCTCGCTAACTTCTGTTGGTTTTGATGTTTTTAATAGCAGCCATTCTGACTGGTCTGAGATGGTATCTCATTGTGGTTTTGATTTGCATTTTTCTGATGATTCGTGATGTTAGGCATGTTTTCATATGTCGGTTGGCCTCTTGAGTGTCTTCCCTTTCAGAAGTTTCTGATCATGTCCTTTGCCCGCTTTATAACTGGTTTATTTGTTTTGTTTCTGCTGTCGATTTGAGCTCCTTATAGATTCTGGATATTAGTCCTTTGTCGGATGCATAGTTTGCAAATATTTTCTCTCGTTCATTCTGTGAGTTGTCTGCTTATTAGTTGATAGTTTGGTTTGCTGTGAAAAAGCGCTTTAGTCTAATTAGGTGTCACTTATAAATTTTGGTTTTTGCTGCATTTGCTTCTGAGTACTTGGTTATGAATTCATTGCCTAGGCCAACATCTGGGAGAGTGTTTTCGGCTTTATTCTAGGTTTTGGATAGCTTGAGATCTCATTAATCCATTGTGAGTTAATTTTTGTTTATGGTGAAAGGGTGGGTTCCAGCTTCATTCTCATGTACACAGTTAGCCAGTTTCCCGGCACCATTTGTTACATAGGACGTCCTTCCATCGATGTTTGTTGTTATTGACCATGTCAAAGATGAGTTAGTTGTGGATCAGTGGCTTTATTTCTCCGTTCTCTGCTCTGTTCCATTGGTCTCTGTGCTATTTGTGTACCAGTACCATGCTGTTTTGGTTACTGTAGCCTTGTAGTAAAGTTTGAATCTGCGATGCCCCTGGATCTGTTCCTTTTGCCTAAGATTGCCTTGACTTTTAAGGTCCTTTTCGCTTCCATATGAATTTAAGTATTGTTTTCTTCTAGATCTGTGAAAAATGATACTGGCAGTTTGGTAGGCATGGCGCTGAATTTGTGGGTTACTTAAGGCAGTATGGACATTTTAACGATATTGATTCTTCCTATGCTTGAGGATGGAATGTTTCTCCATTTGTTTGTGTCATCCTTGATTTCTTTTAGCAGTGCTTTGTAGTTCTCACTGCAGAGATTTTGCACCTTTTTGGTAGGATGTAATCCGTGGTATTGTTTTTTCTGTGGCTATTATAAGTGGAATTGCGTTCTTGTTTTGGTTCTCAGCTTGAATGCTGGTATGTAGAAATGCTGCTGATTTTTTAGCATTGTTTCTGTATACTGAGATCTTTATTGGAGGAGTTTATTAGTGCCAAGAGTCTTTTGGTGGAATGTTTTCTAGATATAGAATCATATCATCTGTGAAGAGAAAACATTTGATTTTCTCTTTTCCTATTTGGATACCTTTTATTTCTTTCTCCTGCCTGATGGTTCTGTCTTCAACTTCCAGTAGTACGCTGAATAGGAGTAGTGGTTGTGTGATCTTAAGCAGCCTTCCTATGTCTGGGAGCCTTCGTTTTTGTTTGTTTGTTTGTTTGTTTGTTTTTTCTGTAAAATGGGGATAAATGCATACCTAGTAGGGATTTGAGATAGCTTAAGAAAATATCTTTAAACTCTAATGTTCTTAATAAAGGTAGATCTCAGAGTTAATGACAACTTGCCTTCAGGAGAAAGATGTTGATCAATCAGTTTCTATTAAAATGGCTTTATTCTTTAGCCATTTTACACTAAGAGAGTTCTGAATGTATACACTAAGAGAGTTCCTCCTTCAGTTTTGCCATCTCAATAACATGGGGAAGAAGAGATTTCTGGTCCCACAAAAAGGAGAACCAGATGCTAAATGATGGCAGATTCACCAAGATTTAAAAAAAAAAAATTCTGTGTGCTCTTTCTCCTAACTCACTTTTTTGGGAAGGTGGGGGTGGAAGCAGATTGGCATGAAGATATATTCAGCAAAGTGGTGAACTAAATATACCTAGCCAACACAAAAAACATTCCAGACTTTAGCTTTTTAAATTACTATGTGAAGTATAAGGTAATAAAACTGATTTCTACAAGAGTCATCTGAATTCATCCTTTCTATATTGCATCTGTAAACTCTTCTGTCAGGAGAAATTATTTAATCTTTTATAGCATTTATGTGATATTTCTTGTTCATGTTATATATATGTGGCAAAATAGTTTCTCAGTAAGGTAAACATTATATTAGTTTTTCTTGCATCTTATTTTAGTAGTTTATTTTACTTAGTATTTTTGCTTTTGTTTTTATAAAAAATTGCTGCTAATATTAGAATTACTCTGTATAGTTTTCCTGTGAACAGATGTTGTACACTTTTTGTTATGTTTTTCCTGATGGCCAGCGCTCACATATACTGTACTCAAACTCAATAGCACAACATTTAAAAGGCTGGAAATATGGAACATTAAATAGTATAGACTATTTTTTCTTAAATACACTTCTATTACCACAAGATAATCTGTTTTTGGTTTCATTTGTGTTTAGTGAGGCATTAGGTTATTTTTTTATTTATGCACCTTTTATGTAAACTGTGGTGAACTATTTTTACATTTACTATTCCCAACAGAGAACATTTCAGACCAGAAAAGATCCATCCTAATGTAATGGACAGGAATTTTTAAAATGTAACACTCACTTCTGGAGAAAGGAAGAAAGTTTGCATTTTGAGAAGGAAATCTTGGTTTGGGGTTAAGAATAAAGAACAAGAACAGTACTTTCCTTAAACAAGTCATTATGAAATTCTTCCTGCATCCATTCCAGTTACTTGCATCTAAAATTTAAGTTGTGACAATGAATCTGAAACCTAAGTTTGCAGAATAAAATTATACTACAGGTGGTATGAACCTAAGTTGGATGTGTTCTTTGATTTTTTTTTTTTTAATTTCTAAAATTCTGATGTAGAATTTGGCCAGTTTAAGTTTGAACATAAAAGAAGAAAGATGTGCTTTACTATGTTTCCTCACTACACATAGTCGCATCAGCTATATTTAATGTTGGCTCTATGTGTCTTTGACTAATCTTCTCAGTGCAAATACAGCTGCTGATATTTTGTGATCATAAGAATATTAGCAAAAGAACATATCTTTTTTGACTCAGCTTATCTCAACACAACCATAAAAGCAGTTCCTATCAGATTACTTATTTCACAACATCCTCACATTGATCTACACAGAATCAGTAAGTAAAAATAACGCTTCAACTCCGTAGAACTTCTAGGGAAGTCTCCGTGATCCTTCCGCCTCAGCCTTCCAATAGCTGGAACTATAGGCGCGCGCTACCACGCCCGGCTCATTTTTGATTTCTTGTAGAGATGAGGTCTCGCCAAGTTGCCCAGGCGGGTCTCGAACCTGCAGGCTCAGGCAATTCACTCACCTCAGCCTCCCAAAGGTGCGGGATGACAGGCTGAGCCACCGAGCCCAGCTCATTTTATTTTTAAAATGTGGGATACAAGTCAGGATCAGGTACATAAGTGCTCACCGTACAGGTGAAGTTTGGGCCTCCCGATGGTCTTCATTTCGTCTGGTTTAGGATCAGGTACCTTTATTGAAGTTAGGTGGCTCCCTCCCTCCCTCCCCTGACAGTGTCCCACTACGGCCAGTCACTTTCTTGGAGTATTGTGATAAATGTTCAGGGTCCATTTATGAGTAAGACTGTGTAGTATTCAGTTCTTTGTTTCTGTGATAGATCACTGAGTAGGATAGACTCTAAATCCATCCACGTTGCTGCAAAGTCCATAATTCTGTCCTTCTTCATGCCTGCATGATATTCAGTCGTGTGTGTGTACCACATTTGTTCATTCAATCCACTTTCAATGGACAGCACAGTTGTTCTGTGTTTTTGCTATTGTGAATGATGCTGCAATAAACATCTGTGTGTAGGTATCATTTTGTAGAATGGTTTGAGCTCCTCCAGGTATATTCACAGCAGAAGAATTGCAGGGTTGTATGGAAGGTCAATTTCTAGATCTTTGATAAACTGCCACACTGTTTTCCACAGAAATATTTGCCAACTGTTTAACTGACAAAGGTTTAACATCCAGGATCTACAAGGAACTCAAACATGCTGAAAGAAAAAAAACAAACAGTCCCATTAAAAGGGGGCAAAAAGCATGAATAGACACTTCTCAAAAGAAGACATATGAGCGGCCAACAGATACATGAAAAAATGCTCAGCCTCACTCATCATCTGAGAAATGCAAATTAAAACCACACTGAAATACCACCTAACTTCAGTCAGGATGGCTATCATTAATAAAACAAACAACAGATGCCAGAGAGGATGCAGAGAAAAGGAAACACTTCTACACTGTTGGTGAGAGTATAAATTAGTACAACCTCTGTGGAAAACTTTCTTACATGTATCTTCTACTCTTTTCATCTGTCGTTATGCTACATGAAATTTCTTGCTTATATTTTTATAAACATTATCTTTTCAGTCTCATGTTGTATACTTCGGGGTACTCGTACATACTAGTATAATTAATATTTTATTTGTAAAGGTATCATAGAGGTTGTCTAAGTTTCACTTTACAGATAGATAAACTAAGGTTTGTCAACTCTCAGTGACTTTTCTGGAGTCCTGCAGATTTTAGCATCAGTCAGGTGATAGAATTTTGCTTTAACATTTCCCAATTCAGGGCAAGTTCATTTTACAACAACCCAGAAAATGCTATCTGGTTCTTTCACAATATATAGATTGCGAGATCATTTAAACCCCAAATTACATTAAGAATTGTGTTGAAAATATTTACTTCATAGTAAGGTTAAAGTTCATATTATTCATTGAATCATCTTTAATCCACCATAAATAATATATTCATTTTAAAGAATATATGTCATCATTAACCAATAACTTGGCACACACACACATATATATGTCTTTATATATGTCTTTATAAAATAGCAACTTATTATTAAGTACCAAACAAAAAGTTGTATGTTTGCCCACATGCTCACACATGTGTATGTATAGAATAAATAGATTAAAAAATACATGGGCCAATGATAGGTACATGGAAAATCTGATATTCATTCTTTAGTGAGATTTGCATGCTAATAACAATCCTATTGTGGAATAAGACAAAATCTGTGACAATTTTAAAGACCACATAAGAAAGTGACAGTACAGTATTTCAAGTTAGTATGTTTAAATGTACAAGTGGCCCCTGTGTCTACGGGTCTTGCATCTGCAGATTCAATCAATCCCAGATCAAAAATAGCAAAATTAAAATTAAAAATTACCCCAGATCAGAAATACCCCCAAAATTAAAAATAACAATGCCAAAGTAATACCAAATATAATGTAACTATTCATAGAGCATTTGCCTGGTGTTAGACATCGTAGACATCCTAGAGATGATTTAAAGTACACAGGAGGATGTGTATGCATTATATGCAAACATGTCACTACTTTTTTTTTTTTTTTTTTTTTTTT
>NW_007245879.1:749766-789403 GCF_000164805.1 Carlito syrichta
GGAGTCTCATTCTGTCACCCAGACTGGAGTGCAGTGGCCGCTCCCGGCCACCACAGCCCTCAACCTGCTGGGCTCCGGCGATCCTTCCGCTTCAGCCTTCCAAGTGGCCAGAGTTACAGGCATGCACCACCACGCCCGGCTGATTTTTTGATTTATTGTAGAGATGAGGTCTCGCTGTCCAGGCAGGTCTCGAACCCACGGGCTCAGGCAATCCACTCAACCTCAGCCTCCCAAAGGCGCGGGATTACAGGCTGAGCCACCGAGCCCGGCTAACATGTCACTACTTTATATCAGGTACTTGAGCACTTCCAGATTTCGGTATCTGCCGGGAGCCCTGGAACAGATACCGAGGGATGACTGTCCTATGATTGTCGCATATATTAAGCGCAGCTAGATCTTAAAGAAGAGAACTGCAGTTGACTGAAATGATAAGGGAGCATTTGAGAAGAAGGTGATGCTTCGGGTGCTTGGAAGTTCAAAACGACGTAAACAGGCAAAGAAGATGGGACCTTGTAATGCAGTCTAGTCAGAAATTGATCACTTCCCAAAATCAAGGAGTACCCTGGTCAAAAACTAAGTTTTCACTTTATAAATTATGTCACTAAAAAATAAAGACAAGAGTCCAGGTGGACGCTTCAGACCAGGATCAAATGAAGAGAGTCATTATGGTCATTTTCTCCCTGGGGTCAATTCTGCAGGTCACCAGTCTGCCAGGCAGAGCTTCACTCATTCTCAGCCTTGCCTGGTTCTCACAGCCAGAGAAAGAATTGGCTTGAGCCAAGCAGTTGTCGATGGTAACATATCCAACATCATGGTAGTCTTATGAACATAAAGCATGGGAGTTAAAGAAAACTTAACCACAGATAAAGAAGCTGCACAAGTAATTATTTTGGGTGTGACGTTTGGTTTTTCTGGTTCATAAAAATTTCTCTGTTGGCAATTTGCTCACAAATATGCCTTTTAACTTGCATTTCTAAATCTGAGATTTGACTGAATAAGGATAATCATGTTATGAGTGCTGAAACTGGCGATGCGATAGGACTTAGTGCTGAGAAGAGGTACGGGTTAAATAGTTCACAGCCTATACACACATTGATCTGGCATTTGTTGTGGTCAAGCATTTTGATTCAGGTGTTTCAATAAAGTGTGTGCGCACTTTATTTTGTGGGTGAACTATTTTTCTATCACTAATAGATGGCGCTCTACCAGGGATGACAGATAGGGCTCATTCTGTTGGTTGGTAATGACCAACTAGAGCAGAGGTTTAGAAGGATCATGCGGGTGGAACCGATGCTATGACAAGCTTACTAATGCTTCCTTTCCTACCAGAAGGCTAAAACGTAGGCACTGTTAGGTCAGGAGCTTTGTATTCTTTGTTCTTTGTCACACCCTGAGTGCTTATAGCAAAGCCCAGCATACCAGCCTGGGGTAGACCTATGTGCATATACCTACACACATAATGTGCAAAGGAGAAAGAAAATGACAGAACACATATCCTTGCCTTCGCGACACTAAGTGGTTGTCAAGTTTCGAGATCCACAAGCACAGCCCTCAAGTATGTGTTGAAATAGACCTCATCTCTACAATAAAATCAAAAATCAGCTGGGCGTGGTAGCGCGCGCCTGTAGTTCCAGCTACTCAGAAGGCTGAGGCGGAGGGATCGCCGGAGCCCAGCAGGTCGAGGCTGTGGTGGCCGGGAGCGGCCACTGCACTCTAGTCTGGGCGACGGAGTGAGACTCCAAATCAAAAAAAGAAAAAAGAAAAAAAGAAATATGTAGCAGACCATTTTAAAAAGATACTTCTGAATATGAAAAAATTAAAACGGGCCAGACTCAGTGGCTCAGCCTGTTATCCCAGCACTTTGGGAGGCTGAGGCGAGTGGATTGCCTGAGCCCGCGGGTTTGACACCAGCCTGGGCAAGTTGGCAAGACCTCATCTCTACAGTACATCAAAAATTAGCTGGGTGTGGTAGCCCGTGCCTGTAGTCCTGACTCCTTAGAAGGCTGAGGCAGAAGGATCGCCTAAACCCAGCAGGTGGACACCGGTGTGGCCATGAATGTGCCACTACACTCCAGCCTGGATGACGGAGTGAGACTCCAACTCCAAATAAATAAATAAATAAAAACAGTGAGTTAAACATGTGGAAAGCTACCATAAGCCAAATAAATCCCAACAAGTGGCTTCATTTTTAGAAGACCAGTCTGCTAGACACCTAAGGAAAATTCATTTTTGTCAGGTAGTCGAAAGTAAACTCTTACTGAAAACCGACACTATTTAAATGTTCGTTTAAAAAGAGAAGAGGAAACAAAGGAAGCTGTCCTCCAGATCTTTGTGTCTGTCCTGCTGCCTCGGAAGTCAGTAGTCCAGGGAAGATTTCTCCCTGATAGGGAATCCGTTTGCCTTTGAAGCTACTTTGGATAGAACTGGCTGCATCTGAGATGAAATGATGGGAGCCAAGAGCCCTGGCAGGCAGCTTGAGGAGCAGGCACCCCTGCAGCCATCTCCACTGAATAGATTCCCTGTGAAGGAGTGATGGCCTCGAGGTCTCCTATGATTAAGGCAAATGATCTCATGAGTGGCTGTGAGTATGCGCACTGATTGGGCTGGGCAGATTGCATAATCAACTGCAAATTAGTGCTTGGAAACGGTTGGCTGCACCCAGTGGCAGAAGAAATGGAAGCGAGGGACCTGGCAGACACCAGGAAGCCACAGCAGCTGCAGGAGATACATTCCCATAATTTTCTGATGGGGAGAGCCAAGCCCAGGCCTTTCAGAGCTATGTTTTCCTTTCTGGTGTTTAGAGAGACCACGGGGAACTGCACACCCGAGCAATTTCCCTTCAGGGTAGCAGCAAGGCAGAGTGGAAAGCCCTGCCTATCCTGAAGCATGGTAGGCGCATTCCTTTCTTTATACCCAGAAGAAAACACAACATCTGCTCCACTGATAATTGGAAACCAGGCTTGTCTGATAAAAGGATATTCATTTTTACTTCATAGATTAATACACCTTGGGTGGTCAACTAGTCCATCACAGGCTTACTGCGGATCCTTCCTAGACCAAAGGAAGCATCTGAAAGAGATAAAGGCGTGCTCCACAATGTTGTAATTTGAAATGCTATAACCATCATCTTAATACACACAGAGAACTGCGAAACCATTCCGAGGAAAGGAGCTCAAGATGACCACTGCCTTTCAACGGTTGTAGGAGTCCATACTTTCTCGTTTTATATTTTATTAGACAGGCCCGGGCTCAAACTTACAGAAAAAAATGTCCAGTTCAACAAGTTAATGAACCCATGTGGATATTTTAGTGATGTACGAGCATTCGTGGAAGTTATTAGCTCATGTTTTAACTCTGCATGTCTGTTTCAGCAAAGGAAAAAGGTATAAGATGACTTCTAAGAGTATAATGTTGCATTCCTTTCTTGCAAAAAGCAGATCTCAACCAATGGGAAAGGTAGTTCTGATGAGGAAACATTCAGTGTCAACTTTTAATTTTACCTGCGAAGTTTGTTTGATCTACATACCACCATCTTTCTCTATGCTGCATCTATAGATTTTATAACTGTGTATTTTTTCATTATCCTTTCTATCTTCTCAAAAACTATGCATTATATACCGAAAAGAACAACACAATTTATTAAACCACCACAATTTAGAGAAACAGCGTATCAATTCTGTCCTCATAATTAGCTTCCTTGAAGTAATTTATTCATCTTATCTCGTAAAAGAGATAGACCCTATTTCAAAAAGGTTCTTAAGTTGTCTTAGAAAAAAATATATTAGAATTTTTTAAACTATGGAATAATAGCTAATGTTTCTGTTTTTAAAAGAAATACATATCTCAAGCAATTCAGAGTAGGCTCTGATAGTTCCATATACTCATATATTTATGATGCACATACATATATGGTGTTATTTCAGAAGATTTGAACACAGGAAATTATATAGCTAGTGCATATTGCTTGCTTAATGAATGTACCTCTTTGAGTGACAAAGCGTAGTCTCTCTTAAGAAAAGGGTTGGAAACATCATCTGTCAATTAGTCAGCACTTACCAGTATGTAAAGTATGAGTTAATATCACTGCACCTAGAGGTACATTTCTTATTGAAAATCCCAATATTAATAAGCTCTTTCCCAAATTATTTCTAGGATCTTGAAGTCAGATAGAGTTGTGGGCGCTGGACACACTGTACTTTGCTTATCTGATTCATGAAAACTAATGTTTAAACAGAAAGCAGATTAAGCACATCAAAACCTAATGCATTATTATGATTGATCAATTTTCCAGTATTAGGAATGGATGTTAGCAAAGTTTCAGGTGGTTTAATCAGATGTGGAAGAGTTTTGTGGAATGTGGAGACTGCGTATGAAGCAGAGATGTACACATTTATTCCATTGATAGCTTATCACAGGACTCTAGCAGGTAAATAATGAATTCTCGCCTTGTTACTGATATATTGCACATCTCCCCTAGCTCAGCCAGGATCTGTGTGTGATTTGGGCAGAACAAGAGATAATCAAACATTCTGTTTTTATAGAATTGTCCCAATTTAGGTCCTTTGGACCCCACCAGGATGCCTATTTGAGATTTTTTTCTGTCTGAAAGCATTATCTTGGAAAGACAAAGACAAAAAAACAAAAAAAGAATGTAGTTTGTCATAATCCTAGCCCAAGGAAATATGAATCCTGGTCCTCTTACAGTTCCCAGAGAAGTAAAAATAAAACCAAAATGTTTTGCACAAAGAAAGGATATGAAACTTCTGCCCAATGGGTACCCTCCTTCTTCCCGTCCTCTCATCTACCACCTGTTGATGTGCTCAAGCCAAGAAGCAAACTGTCACCAGAACTCTTCTGAATGTCTATGAATAGCTTCCCCAAACTAGTTTTAGATGCCAATGTGAGTCCCTTTCTGGCCCCATAATTTCTCTGTTTCTTCTGATTTCTCATGCCCTGTTTCCATATTGCTCTGCTGATGTGCTATTTCTGACTACTCTTTCTGTCTTCTCGTTGTCTATTTTAGAGTATCTCATATTACTTGGAATTATCCGTTTCTGTTCTACAGGGCAGGGGCCCCACACTGACAGTTTGGCATCTTTTAAACTCAAGGAAATGGGAAAAAGTTATCATTAAAAGGTAAACTACCAATCACAGGCAGAGGATATGGACAGCCTTACTCACCTGAAATTGTAAGTGCAGGAAAGGCAAAGATCTGTTTCTAAAACATGAAGCCTCTGGAATAACTTCTGTCCAAAAAACAAAAAAGCAAGTTGTAACAATGATCAAGTACCTTTATCAGCTACTCATCCCTAGAGGGTTGGTGGCGCATTCTTAGTGACTAGCAGGTGCCCAAAAAATGTTTTTAGAACTGTTAAACAATTTCATTAATACAATGGTTCCTTAGGAAAATGCTTAATATCTGCTGTACTGTACTATCATATAAGTACACTACTATCTTTGCTTTCCTTATCCCTTTTCACAGCATTACATAGAACATCTTTTCTCCCCTTCTTTTACTTCCCTCTGGTCTCAGAAGTTACCAGATTACTAAATATCCACAGTATCAAAATTCAAACCTTCGCTGGTGCTTGTCATGATGTCTGTTTAATAACTTCTCTCCAATGATCTGTGTTCGTGAGAGACTTCGTGATACTCAGTATCCAGCTGACCTTTGAACAGTGCAGGGGATAGGAGTTCCAATCACTTGCATGGTCAAAACTTTATGTATAACTTTTGATTCCCCCAAAACGCAACTACTAATAGCCTGCCATTGACTGGAAGCCTTACCAATAACATCGTCAATTAACACATAGTTTGTGTGTTGCTTGTAGTATATGCTCTACCCTTACAATAAGGTAAGCAAGAGAAAGGAAAATGCTATTGAAGTGATAAGGAGACACAGTTATGACTTATTGAGTGGAAGTGAACCATTTTACAGGTCTTCCACCTCATCCTCACATTGCACAGGCAGGAGGCGGAGAAGTCGGGGCTGCTCTTGCTGTCTCAGGAATGACAGAGGAGGAAGAAAATCCACATATAAGCAGACTTATGCAGGTTTTATGCACATGCTGTGAGAGGGTCCACGGTAAGTAACAGGGGTGTTCAGAGGAAGGTGATACCGAGGAAGGAGACGGTACTTCGCGGAGGCTTTAAGAAGGAAGTGGGTCTGTGCCGTGAGTCTAGTCAAGTGGGCGATTCGAGGAAACAGCCCCCGCAAGACGGTCCTCACTCCAGACACAAGTCATAGCACCTGGGTTCTCTCCACCACGCTTCCTTCAGACCAGCTGGCTACAAATTCAGGGATCCCCATGGCTAACATTCCTTTGATAATTCACTAACAAGGAAGACTTTAAAAAACTCATTTGAAACTATTATACTCATGGTTTATGACGAGGAAAGAAAACAGAACATCAGCTAAAGGAAGCACGGCTGGGCAAGATCCGAAGACATGGCTTCCAGTCGCCTTCTCCCTGTGGAGTCATGGATGGTGTCACCTCCTCCCAGCCACAGTGTGACCAACCAGAGAAACTGGCTAGAGCATTTGGAGTCCAGAGTTTTTACTTGGGCTTAATCACATCCCCTTGGCATGGCCTCCCCCTTTAGTCTCCAGGCCCTCACAAAGGCCAGGCAACCTTTCGTCATCAGTTCTTTGCTAGATCGGAACTGCTAGAGCATGGCCCCAATGCCCTCAGCATGAATCACATTGTTAGACTGTCTGGTGGCAAACACAGACATTCCCGTCAGGCAGGACACTTCAGGGGCCTAGAGCTCACCTTCCGGCAACGGAGACCAAAGGAAGATCTCCCTTTGGGTGAGGCCGGTTCCCTTATTACACGGTCTGAAACCGAGTTATAAAGAGAAGACAGAGTTAGGGAGAGGGAAGATAAGTCACTTCAGGCAAAAGGGTAAACATAAGGAAAGTCTTGGAAATGTGAGTGAATGAATGAAAGAAATTGCTGAAGAAAGGATCCCAGCCCAGCTAAAGTGGGAAATGCTTTAAGTAGCTGAGATCGTTAAACCGGATTAGAGCAGAAGACATGGATTCTGGATAGTCTTAAAAGTCAAGTAGAGCTCATGCAGAGTTTTTCTCTGAAGCAGCAGAAACTGGGAACATTTAAGATTCTTGAATTTGAATTTGGGAAGTGAGCAATAATGAAAATTCTATGTAAAGATATTTTGAAGTATTCTCTTTATTTCTGAACACCACATTTCAAATAAGGCTGGAAATTGGAAAATACCAGCAGGAGGGCAGTCAGATGTTGAGGTCTAAATTTTGTATCACGTTCAATTATAGAAACAGTATATGTATAACCGATTTTGTTTTTGTTTTGTTTTACTTTGTTTTTACTATCATTTCATCACCCAGGCTGGAGTGCAGTGGCATGCTCATGGTCACCACAGCCTCGACCTGCCGAGCTCAGGTGATCCTTCTGCCTCAGCCTTCCAAGTAGCTGGAACTACAGGCATGCACCACCATGCCTGGCTAATTTTTTGATTTATTTTAGAGGTGAGGTATTGCCAAATTGTCCAGACTGGTCTCGAACCCCTGGGCTCAGGTAATCCTCTCACCTCCGCCTCCCAAAGTGCTGCGATTACAGCTATAAGCCACCTCGCCTGGCCAATTTTTTAAAAATATAAGGCTTAAGAAGTCAAAATAGGGTTTCTGAAAAAGCTTGGTGAGATTTTATATTTCAAGGAAGAAAAAAATAGAGCAAGAAGTATACAGACTTACATAAGAGGGGTTTTTTTCTATCAATTACAATAATCTATAAATAAAATTTTGGAAAAACTGGGCTTCCCATCAGCAAGTCTTCAGGTAATGGATGGCTGCTCACCTGTATTTCGGGGTTGATTTGTAGAGATTGTTGAATTGCAGGGTAATGTCTCTTCCGATTTTAAAAGTCTATGGTTCTTTGAAGTACACAGAATGATTTAGAGGCGGAGAGCCTGCATTCATAGACATCTGCTAGAAAATTGCAGGAATGTTAGTATAAAGTGATCCAATTTTAGAGGAGGGTGATGG
The DNA here is from genome assembly GCF_000164805.1 of Carlito syrichta. Lineage (NCBI taxonomy): Eukaryota > Metazoa > Chordata > Mammalia > Primates > Tarsiidae > Carlito > Carlito syrichta. The sequence continues at coordinate 757,790 of NW_007245879.1, forward strand.
TCATGACCATCGAACAGAAGGATAAAAGAGACAGCGCAAAAGAAAAATGAACAGAACTTGGTAAATGGAGAGATGGGGAGTATGAATCTAAGGAAAATGTGGAGAACACCCATCTGTCAAGCAGGAGTGACTAGGCGCACTGTGCCACAGCGAGGAGAAACAGAGTCTTCACGATGGGGAGCGTTTTTGGAGGAGAGATAGTGAGTTCTCTCTTGAACACAGTGAGTTTGAGACGAAAAAAGAGGCCCGTAGGCAGTAAACAGGGGATAGTTTGCATTTAGACTCTGGTAAGAGGCACGCTATTTTCATTTTTATTTTCTAAACATTTTTGTGACGGCACTTATCACAGTATGCCTTTCATTAGAACTATTCATCGTTGACTCCCAGTGGATTCTGAGATTCTTGAGAATAGGGCCAGTTGTGGGAATTCTTTTATTTAACCAAAGCAGTTTTGTATCTTGCACATATTCAGTAACTATTTTGTACCAAATTATTTACAGATAAAAATCTGAAACAATCTATCCATATAAAGCTCAAGAATACATTGAGGAAAAACACCAAGGGGCTACTGACTGCTTGGAGAACGGAGGTGGGGGAAGAGCTTTCCCAGGGGCCATGAATGTTGGCGTAAGGGGAGAAAGGTCAGGGCCATGCATGGTTAGGGTCGCTTTACGGTAAAAGCTTCAAGGTCAAGAGACCAGCTAACTGTGAAGTCTTGGTCATGAGGATAGAGAAAAAGTCTATTTTTTCTAAACGTTTAATTGATGACTTTCAAGAGGTACTGACACTATTGCAAATGGTTTAGAACTTCCCATTATAAAGAAAATGTATCTGGTGCCCAAGGAACGCTTACGAAGGTAGACAGACTCCCTCCCTGTGAGTTATGTCCTCTTTAGTGGTGTACTGCCTCCGTCTTACAACTAAAACTAATCCTTGCATATTAGTTTGCATTTTATCCTTGCCCTGTGTCTTAGTCTCTTCCTGCTGCTATAAAAAAGTACCATTAACTAGATAATTTATACATAACGGAAATGTATTTCTCCCAGATTTGGAGGCTGAAGAGTCCAAGACCGAGGCACCAGTAGGTTCGGTGTCTGGTGAGGCCTAGTCTCTGCTTCCAAGATGGTGGCTAGACCACGGTGTCCTCACCTGGCAGAAGCGCAAGAAGGCAGAGACAGCGCCCTCGTGCTCTTTTTACACGGGGATGAATCCCGTCCGTGAGGTGGGATCCCTCGTGACCTAATCGCCTCCCAGATGTCCCACCTTCTTACACCATCACCTTGGTGATGAATCTTCAATGATGGATTTTGGAGGGCCGCGTAAGTGCGAACCACAGCACTCTGCTGAGTGAGCCTTCGAAAGACAGGTTTCTCTTTGCTAAAGTGCCGATAGAAGAAAAAAGCCAATAAGCACATGTTTCTGTTTTGTTTTTTGTTTTACACATGTGACGGGTGTCGTGTTTTTCTATTTTGAGGACATAGCCCTCTGAGAGTTAGAGAACATGTGTGAGGGTGGTGTCTGCAGGCTGGAAATGGGGAAGGGGCAGGTTTTGCCGTGGCGGGATTGACTGGTGTTCACATAGAATGAAGGGGGAGAAAAAACACTCTGCTGTGAGTTCATACTTGTCTCTAAGACAAAAAGGGGTCGCGTCCTCAGGTGGTCACTGGAGACTCAGAATGTTCCTCTCCTTGCCTCCTCTCGCGCCATCTCACTTTCGTTGAGCCCATTATTTTCTTGTAGCCACCGTCCACTATTTTCATCTTATCCCAAGTAAATGTAGAATCTTTCGCGTTTCCTTAAGTCTGTGATAATGGCATACGTCAGCCTCCTTGCATAATTACATGCATCTGTCGTCATCGTTGGGGGAATGGATTCAGGACTCCCTCCGATACCAAAGTCTATGGTTGCTTGAATCTCTGGTGAAGGATGGCATGGGATTTGCACATAACTTAGGCACTTACACTCATATATGCTAAATCACCTTCCCGTCAGTCTCCAGCCCCTCCCAAAGGCCAGGCAACTCTTAATCATCAGTCCTTCACTATATCAGAACTGATATAGTATGGTCTCAAAGTCGACAGCATAAATCCCACTGTTATGTTGTCTGATGGCCCAAGAACTCGGTAAACTCTAGATTACTTATAATACATAACACTATATAAAGACTATGTAAACAGTTGTTACATTGCTTAAGGGATAATGACAAGAAAAAAGTCTGTACATGTTCAATGCAAGTGACATGTTAAAAAATATTTTTGATCTGTGATTGGTCGAATCTATGAATGCAGAACCCATGGATACAGAGGGTCAACTGTATTTGTTTAATAAACAGTACCTGAATTCTGGCCATGGGCCAGTCATTGAACTAAGAGCTTTTGTGAAATACTTGCTATGTGTATCAGTTAAGATGCTTTGTGCTGCACATAATAGATGACCCCCAACTCAAAGTTGCTTAGCCAGTAGGATACATTATTATATCACATAACAAGAAATCAGCTCCAGTGCTAGTTAACTCAGTGACTCAAGGAGCTGGTCCTTTCCAGTGTTTGGCTCTGTGTTCTGGTACCTTCCCTTAAGTCCCAGTTGACTACTGCCATTTCAGGCTGTGCATGTAGATCATACATCAATGGCCAAGGGCAGAAGAAGCCTTTGCATCTTCTGTGTTTCTTTTCATCCACGAAGAACATTCCCCAGAATCCCTCAGCAGTCTTCCCTTCATATGTCATCGTCAAGATGTGACACAATCCCCACAGAGCCAAGTCACAGACTTTGTAAGCCAATCACAGACAAGAGGAAGGGCATTTCCTAGACTTGTTTAGACTGATGGAGAGTTACCTTTGCGTCTCTGGACTCTGCCAGCAAGGAAGAACATATCTGCTACGTCATATGTCTAAATCTGTTGTGTTAGAAAATAAAACAAATCAATGAAAAGTCTGAGGAACAATGCTCACTTAGGTCAGACTGTATGTCTTATATATATATATATATATATTTTTTTTTTTAATGTCCTTGGTCATGCACATAGGCACTCTTTAGCTCAAAGTCATGAGATTTCACATTCAATTAGGTGGACATTAAGTGCATACTAGTTCTAAATATTCATTTCAAAATTCAAACAGTATATAATTGTCATTGCTATTTTTGGTTGGATTTCATATGTCAATGGTATAAACAAAAACCACAATCCTACAAAACAAGACGTTTAAAAATAATATTTCTTTATTTAAGAACAGAAAGTAAGTGTGTACTAGAGACATTACACTGATAGTCTCAAGATGATTTTATAATGCAAAATAAAGAACAATACATAGCATGTATCTATTCAAACTATGAGTCATACAATTAAATTGTAAGTGGGTTATATAGATTAGCACCTACGTGATAATGCAATTCAATTTAATTCATGGATTAACACAAGGTTATTGCTTTATTTGGGGTGAGCAGGGAAAGACTCTATTTTTTTCTCAGCAAGTGCAGTCATTTCAGTTTTATTCTCTGTTGGTGCCAATAAGCGATGAATTGAGACAATACAGCAAATGCCCCTCCTGACAACTGTGTGGGCTTTTGTTTTCTGCCTTGCCTATTTTAAAGTAACTCCAATTGACTTGAATGGAAGCTTCCAGGGCATACTCCAGGGAAATAAGACCAGTTAGACAAATTTGAACTCAGCAAGACAGCTCTGTTTAAGCAGGACACCAGCTCTATTTAAGCAGAAAAGCAGGTTTTGTAGACTGAAAGACCTGAAGTTAAATCATGGCTCTACTACTTGCTAGCTGTGTGACCTTGGATGACTAATACAACCTTTCTATGGCTTAGTTTCCTCTCTTATGGGGTAGAAAAGCCTACCCTATCAGTCAGCATTCTTTGTGGGAAGCAACAGAAGTCAAGTGTGAGTAAGTCAGTACAAAAAGAGATTTGACGAAAAGCTAGGTGAGGATCTACGACATCAATAAGAGGATCTACGACATCAGGGACCAGGCCTGAGAATGGACGGGGGGCAAGGGAACTGAAGGGCCAGGAAGTCAGAAGCTGGAGACTCGGCAAGGAGCAGGACCAGACTCCACTGCATCTACCTGGTTATTTTACTAAACAACCTCCAGTCTGCCTGGAAGGTTCACCGTCTCAGGAAAGAGCTCCCAGTTCACTGAACGCAGGTCATTATTCCTGCGACCTATATTGCCTGACACAGAAAAAGGGAGTATTTGCTGCATTTGGCTTATATTATGGGGCCTGTGCATCTGTATTATTTCCACAAAGAATGAGACCGAAGGAATTCTCCTATAGGACAAACATGAGCTGCGTTCCTGAGCCGATAGCGCGTCATGCGATGTTCAAAACAGCCCTATGTTAGGTGTTTGAATGGCAGGAAACAGCCTCAAAAAAGCTAGATAACTTCTCCAAGCAGTGCAAGCAGAAATATTCTCCAGTGCAAGCAGAAATATTATGTAATTCAAGATTTAATACAGTTGGAGGTCTGTTTGTTTTTTCTCACATTTTGCTTACCAATAGTAAGCAAAATGGTGGCGTCAGATTTTAGATCTGGATCCGTTTGCTTCCAAATTTCATAGACTCTTCAATTATGCCACACCGTCTCTGTGAGAAAAAACAAACAGACCTCCAACTGTATTAAATCTTGAATTACATAATATTTCTGCTTGCACTGGTGACTGCAGGGACTAGACAGTCCAAGAAAGGCATCTGAGACAGGTTGTCTGAGTGGAGCTTGAAGACAGGGGTGATCTGTGCTCAACAGAAGATGATAGTTCGTGGTACACAGAGGCAAAGGTCGCCAGGATATTTGGTTAATTTAGCTGAAGAGTGGATGAAGAATCTGATTTTCTGAGTTACTGAATGACAATGTAGGTGGAAAGCTATGGCACTGTTTGGAAAGAGTGGGCTCTGAGGAGTGGAATAGTATTGTTGAAAACTTGCAAACACACTCAGTACCTCAGGCCCAAATTTTAGGATTTCAGACTTGAAACAGTTCAGTTGCAGAAACTGCTCTGGTCTCATAAGCAGAAAGTGACTTTTCGTAGGGAATTCGGATCGACAGAATTGGTTATGAGAAGGTTGCGGTAACAGGCCCTAGGCCAGCTGGGATGGGCTCCGGGAATGTCATGGCACACTTGACCACCAAGGATACTACTCTTTTGGCCAGTGTCAGGAAGCTGGGGAGCTCGGGAAGCCCGTCGCAAAACCGCTGCCCCCCGGAAAAACCCTGCCTTCGTTAGAGTCTCGAGGTCAGCAGGCAGTCACCAGCACCACGAGCTTGAGAGCCAAGCCACAGCCCCCAGGACTCATGTGAGCAAAAGGAACCCATGCGCCACCGCCTCCTCTCTGTGAAACAAGCCTTGAGCACATACATTTGATTTGTGGGTTATAAGTCACGTCTGGAAACCTCACAGCGGCAGAGGCAGGGAAGGCCACTTTTAGCTTTTCAGCCTCTATATTGCAAGAAAATGCATCAGAAGGACAATGAGGGGAAAATGTCAAGTAAGCTATTGTATCTACTACATCACTAGCCAGTCTTTAGAAAATGTTTTTTGTTTTGTTTTGTTTTGTTTGAGTTGGAGTCTCACTCTGTCGCCCAGACTGGAGTGCAGTGGCCACTCCCGGCCACCGCAGCCGCGACCTACTGGGCTCCGGCGATCCTTCCGCCTCAGCCTTCGAAATAGCTGGAACTACAGGCACGCGCTACCACACCGACTGATTTTTTATTTATTGTAGAGATGAGGTCTTGCCAAGTTGCCCGGGTGGGTCTCGAACCCACGGGCTCAGGCAATCCACTCACCTCAACCTCCCAAAGCTCAGGATTACAGTCTGAGCCACCGAGCCCGGCTGGAAAATATGTTTTTCAAATAGAAAAAATGTAGAATTCATTGCAGAAAATTTATTATATTGTAAACAAAGTTAATGAGCAAATACAACTTCTTCCATTTTAAGAAGTACATTTTGCTCACATAGGGAAACATTTGCTCATTTTTACCAAAAAAAAAAAAAAAAATTAATGCCAGGGTGGTTATGTTTCAGAACAAACCACTCATAAGCAAAGTTTCTGAGCAAATCTTCATCTTTCATAAATCAATGATGTTTTCTCCTCAGCTGGCTCATTATTTTCATTTGAACCATCCCGAGCAGCTTTCATATTAGTCAATTTGGCTAATGTTACAGAAATGGAGACAAATAGTGTGGAACAGAGTGTGCAAACTCAAAGAGGCTTGAAAGACCAGGATTATGAGCAAATAAATGACTCGTGGAATTTAGAATAACAACGTGTAAAAGGCATGACACTTTGGGTCCAAAGTAATCAGAGGGGCTACATCTTAAAAGGGTTCAGAGAACAAAGTCCACATCAGGAGAGAGCTCTTGAGTGATTACAGATATTATACTAAAATCATCTGCCCGGGAGACAGCAGTGAGGAAAAGAGGAAAGCCAGTAGTCCTTCAGTAGATGGAAAAGAGAGTGAATCTTCGGATGTTATGTGGCATCAGACAAAGCATTACTATGTAGGATTATTTCAGCAAGAACTGATTTCTCCTCTGCCTGGCTGTCATGGTGATTACCAGGGATCGCTTTCTAAAAGCATGGTGTGGTCTGATAGAGAAAAAAAAAAAGACTGGATGATTTGGGGGTAGGACTTTTTCCATTTTAAACAACTTAAAAGGTGCAAGAAACTTCTGTGTGTTTTGATTCTTCCTCTCAGTGTTTTAGCCTGTACTGTGTATGGACAGAATTGGTCAAGACCCTTCCGGCTGCTCCATCAGCCTGCTGTCTCGGACAGCCAAGTAAACACAGTCCTGGGCCTCACCAAGGTCCCTAGACTATAGTATAGAGCCCTGCAGGAGGAACAAGTAGCTAAAGATGTTAGGTAGGGACTGTATGATTCAGCAAAATAATAAGACAATAGCATCGTTCGTTATGTTTGAAAGTATTGTTAAGATTATTACCAGTATTATTTATGGACTTGTTCCTGTGGCCAAATACAGTGGTAAATACTTCACATAAACCAATAGATTAGTTTCCATCTCCAGCTCTTTCTTGGTTTTGATTTGGGAACAACAATTGCTGTCATATCTGTTTGGTGCTCATTTAGCAGAGCCTTAGACAAACATCCCATTAAAAGCCAACTCTTTCGCAGTAGAAGCTGAACTACAACAGAGGGGCTCCAGAGGTGAAAAGGCTAAGACCTGCTTAGTGCCTCACAGGCAACGTTCGAATCTACATGCCATCTTTTCTGAGAATGTGCTTATGATCATTGAAACAGCAACTGAGTTATTAGGAAAGGTTTCCTCTTAATCCTTTCATGTTTTTCCCAACTCTGAAGCGATAGGTTGCGTTTTACCTTCTTTCTTTCACCATGAAAATGATACGGTAAAGGAGAAAAAATATTTGCAAAGACATATCAGATCAAGGAATGCAATTAAAACATATGATGAACTCTTAAACCTCAACAAGAAGAACAGAAAATCTGACTTTTAGAATAGGCTGGCCATTGCGTTGCGAAGATCTGGTCTGGCCATGTGGCTCTTTGAGATATGGCTGCCAGTGTTTTCTCAAGCTTTGACTCCCCTCCCCTACCTTGGAGAGGTGAATCTCTTCTCTCTCTCTCTCACTCTTGCTCCCTGTCTCGCTCGCTCGCTCTCTCTCTCTCTCTAATTTATATACTAAATAAATGATATCTTCCGATCTAAAAATAAATAAAATAAAATGGACCAAATACTTTAACAGACACTTCACCAAAAATGATCCACAAATGGCAAATGTTCACATCCTATGTCAAATTAAAACAAAAATGAGGACCAGGCATGGTGGCTCAAGCCTGTAATCTCAACACTTTGGGAGGCCGAGGTGAGAGGATTACCTGAGCCCAGGGGTTTGGGACCAACCTGGGCAACTTGGTGAGACCTCGTCTCTACAATAAATGAAAAAAATTAGCCGGGCGCGGTAATATTCACCTGTCGTTCCAGCTACTTGGAAGCCTGAGGCGGAAGAATTGCCTGGGCCCAGCAGGTCAATGCTGGGGTGGCCATGAGCATGCCACTGCACTCCAACCTGGACAATGGAGTGAGACTCTGACAGCAAAAAAAAACAAAAAAAAAACGAGAACACCTATTAGAATAGCCAGATCTCAGAACACTGACAATACCATAGGCTGGCAAGCAGGTAGAGCAGCAGGAACTCATATTCATTCCTGATGGGAATGCAGAATTTTACAGCTATAGAAAATCTTGCACATATGCATTTATAGCAGCTTTATTCACAACTGCAAAACTTGCCAGCAGCCAAGATATCTTTCAGCAGATGAACAGATAAAAAAACGATGACATATCAAGACAGTGGAGTATTAGTTGGCATTAAAGAAGCAAACCCTCAAGCCATGAAAAGATGTGGAGACACTCACTTGCATTTTGTAAGTGAAACAATCTGAAAAGACTGCCTACTCTATAATCCTGACTCTAGGAAATTCCAGAAGAGGCAAAATTATAAAAAGATCAGTGGCTGCCAGGGTTGGGGAGAGGGAGGGACGGAAAGAGAGAGAAGGGGACTGAGTGAGGGAAAATACTCTGTCTATGGCTAGAACGGTAGCTGTGTGTCATTCCTCGTTTTTCCAAACCGCCAGGATGTGCCGCCACAAGAGTGAAAACCCATGTAAACGAAGGACTCTGGGGGACGACGAGGTGTCCGTGTGGGTTCGTCAGTTGTCCGGTTGTCCCCTCTGGTGGGGGCGTTGGTAATGCGGTGGGCTCTGCATATGTGGGGCAGGGAGTGTCTGGGAAATCACTACGCCTTCCACGCCACAGAGTTGTGGGCCTAAATCTGCTCTGAAAAGTAAAACCTGTTTCTAGTACGTTTAAAAGGTCCCAAAAACGATTTGGCCAAAGGAGAGGAGAATTTAAAAATGGGGTGAATTGGTCCTTTCTCCTTCCTCTCTCTACTCCCTCACACAATTATCTACTAATTAAACAAAGACTAAAATGACCAGGGTCAGAATCCTGTCTGTACTCTCACTGGAATAACCTCAATCTTGGGGAGAATTATTTAATTAGTAATGTTTGTGTCTGCTATTAGAAAACGCTCTGTAGAATATTTTCATTAGCCAAAACATAGTAGAGCCAAGGCACCACTTCCAAGTGTTAAAGGTGTATTGTGTTCTATTTGGTTACTTATGGAAGTTGGAGACAGAGTTTTATAGAAGAAAAATTTGGACCAAATCTGCATGGTATCACAAAGAGTTCTTAGTGAGTCAGAAGTGGTTCCTAGTCTTAGCCTTTCACTAACCATCATTTTGCACATATCAAGTAACATCTGGATCTCAGTTTCTCCACCCCTATGAAAAGGGAGTTGAACTGGAAGACTTAGACTTGTAGGACCCTATGCCAATTTTCACGGTCACAAAAGGATTCATATTATTGGATAGAGGCCGATAATATATTTTTTAAAGGAAAGCCTACGTTGAGAATTAAGCAATAAATTTTTGTCTTAGAAGATTTCAGTTGCACATACTTTCTGGTAATACCCATTATATTAAAGTCCATTTGTAAGGTTCCCATATCTTGATTTATTCTAGTCTGGGATTGCTTTCTGAAGGGATAATCTCATTTATGATATTGCCTTTTTAAGATGGAGCAGTATTATACAGAAAGATAAATTTGTACTGCCAAGTAAATGTAAATGATCGCTATTTTGAAGGAATAGTTTCAAGGCTTTATTTTATACAGATGTATATGGACATTTTAATATATTTAAGGGTTACAGACAATAGCAATAAATAAAATTAGTTGACCCTGCAGATGAAAAAAATAACACTGTATGAAGAGGAATAGTATTCCAATCAGAAGTTAACTCCCAGCTGGTATTTTAACCACGTGCCCAAATGGAGTCACTTTTAGAATGTTCAAATCACCATGAAAATTGGTGTACATATGGCCTATTTGAAGAGCTGAAATAGAATGGAAAGCTGATATTGGCAATGTTAGTTCTCAGTTAAGTCTCAAAATCCACAATTACGCTAAGTGTTGATCAGTTTACCTAAAAATCCCTATGTTTTTCAAGTTTATACTCCTCAAGAACAGACTGTTTATTTTTCAGAGTGTAAAAAAATAATCTATACATTTTTTAGTCTTTACTCCCAAGGAATGGGAAGGTAGGTGAAAAAATCCTCAGCGAAAGTGACATTTTTAAAGCTGTTTTAGATCCTGCTATTATAGAAATTACTGTTAAACGCTAGGCACTTTCATTTATTTTCAGTGTTTCAAGCCAAAAGTCAGAAAGTCTTCCTATTTAAAATCCACTACTGACAGTTGCCTTTGAACAGAGATGGCGCATACCCAGCACCATCACTGTGACTCTGCCTCTTGTAATTATGGGACTGTCTCCCTCTGAGCCCGAACACGACATCAGTCAGACAGACGCACCCTCATCATAGCACACCTGGCAGCCACTACCATGGACAAGAGGCATCGTTGGAGCTAAAACCTATGAGCCAGGCACAGCTTGAAGGTCTGACACAACGTCCGCACACAGGCACACACATGCACAGGGGCCCATAGGCATGCACACGGATGCCTCCGTGGAGTCCCGTCCCGTCCCGGGGGCTTCCGCTGTCATGCCGACACTCCCATGGGAACTGTGGGTCCTCCCGGGACTTGCTAAATGGGCCCACACTGCTGCACTTTTCCCGGGCCCCTCGACACCAGATGCTGAAAGCAGAGCTTGCACGCCCTTCCTCCTCTCAAGACTCTGGAGACTCCCCTTCCACTCACAGTGACCGCCGGCAAGACCCTGCGTGGCCTGGCGTGTCTGGCCCTGCCGGCCCTCTGTCCTCGTTTTCCAGCTCTCCCTCCTTCTGTCGGGCGGGCCTCTGGGCTCTTCCCAGAACACACCGTGCGGGGCGTGCTCTGCGCGTGGCCTTTCTCCTGGCTGTTCCCTGTCTGGAGCACTCTTCCTCCAAGTGTCTGCAGCATGGCCTCCCGAGGACGTCTTCAAGCACCGCGCAGGGTGTGTCCTCCCCTGACCCCTCGCTTCCTCGCTGTAGCCTGCCCCACCCCCTCACGCTCCCTCGCCCCCTGAGTTCACTTCCTACCCAGTCCCTACAACACGATCTTTGCACTTGGGGCTTTTCCCTTCTCAACCGGAAGGTACGTTTCTCCAGAACAGGGCTTTTATTCACCCCCTCGTCAGCGGTGCCTCCCAGGAACTCAGGGAAGCCCAGGCCGCGTCCGGCTGGGAGACTTGCTGCTTCAAACGATGACCGCATTCTTAGCTCATAAGAAACAGCCTCGAGATCCCCTCGTGACACAGACTTCTATGGAAAACTCAAGAAATGAGGATTCAAAAGGGAAAAGCAGAACATAAAGGTGTCTAGTCATATCATCCCACCCTGAGGTTTGTTTGAAATAGCAATTGCTTTCCTGGCAAGTGTATGTATAAGTACTTTTTAATCAGAAAAGATTTTGTGAATTAGGTAAACATCTTTTCGCTGTTTTCCTCCACCTAACAGTTTGTTCTGTTTTGTTTAGAAAGATGAACTGTGACAGGTGTTTTTTTTCCCTGCAAAAAAGTACCAAAAAAAAAAAAAAAAGGCTATGGATGCAAGATGTTTCTCAGCAACTCAGCCCAAAATATCTTTTTGCTACTGTTTCCAAAATGAGTTCTTTGATGTTAATGGGGTTCTGCTTTGGCAACAGCGAAGATGAACAACTGTTGGTGGTGTGGGGTTTGTTTCTGTCTTTGGCTATTGAGTGTATAGAGGTGTCACTATGAAGAGTTAACGGTGCTTTAAAAAATAAGCAAAGGTTTAATCATCATTGCTTCTGATTCAGTCTTTCATCAATATCAAAAGGCCCGGTGCTGGAAATGAGATGGTACATTAGTCCCAAAGCTCAATGTTTTCTGATTTTTGCTATAGAAATTGGGCTTCTGGTCTTTAGGACTAGGCTAGTGTCCAAAAAACAGAGAGAGTGAGAAAAATAAAGCTCAGAGAATAAAGAGGAAAAGGAAAAATAATAAGCATTAAACCAAAGGCATGAATGTAACTTTGACCTAAAAAGTGACAAACATTTCTTCGCAAGGCAAACAATAGAAATAGAGGCACATGATTTCAATGAACGTTCCTACTTTTAAACATAGCCTCTCAAATAAATGCTTAAAAGAAAAAAAAAGGATAGGGGAGAGAAAGACCAAGAAAACCAGTGCCTAACATTTCATATCGTCTATCCCCAAATGCTTGAGTGCTTGATTTTGAAAGAACGTACAGTGACTATGCAATACTTACTAAATTCTTCACTGGTAGAAACATCTAAACTATTCATACAAACCATGTTCCAAAAACACCAGTCGACTCAAAAGTTTTGTTTTACGTTATTTTGGTATCCAATGGACAGACGTTATTTTCACCATTGTTGCCATTTTAACATAGAAAGCATGAAGAAGCAAAGTGACTCACGTACATATACTCAACTGTACATGAACAAACCAAGTACCGCATTTCCAAATAATTTAGGTCCTGAGAAATCCCTGTCAAAGGAGGGTGCTATTGTGGAGAGAAAGGATTAAAGTTTGTAAAAGTGTTTGCCTAGAGAGGCTGCACTTATCTGATTTATTTTTTATAATCAATATTTTTATTATGATATTGTGGGGGTACAATTAAGGGTTAGGTATACAAATATGCTTCGTTCAGGCACCCTTGTTGATAAAAGGTGTCTCCCTGTCCCCAGACAGATATTTACTACTGTTAATCCCATCTCCCTCCCCCCCCATAATTTCCCACCACTGTTAGTCATTTTCTTATAGTATTACATTGCATGTTCACAGTCCACTGTATGAGTGAGAACATGTGATATTCAGATCTTTGTTTCTGTGAGAAGTCACTCAGTATTATAGACTCTAGTTCAATTCAGGTTGCTGCGAAATTCATGAATTTGTTCTTTTTTATGGCTGCAAACCTCTAAATATCAACCTCCCATATGACCCCACAATCCCCCTACTGGGAATATAGCCTGAAGAACTCAAATCACTCTATAAAAAAGATACCTGCACACGTATGTTTATCACAGCATTGTTCACAATAGCAAGAACCTGGAAGCAACCATGCTGTCCATCAAAAGAGGACTGGATTAAAAAAATGTGGTACATATACACGATGGATACTTATCTGATGTTTTTCAGCTCCTTCTGCGTGACCACCCACTGGGCCAGGCAGGGAAGCTAGGGCGGGCCGGAAGGGCCTGGCTTGGCCTTCTGAGGCGCACTTTCCCCTAGGGACCAGCTGTGGGGCCGCCAAGGAGAGCTGTCTCATTTCCTTCCCCAGTAAACAGGAAGGAAAGGCTTCGTAAAAGCACCTTCCTCGTGGGGCTAAGAAACGAAATTTGCTACACGAAATTGGTATTCAAAGCAGTTAGAATGATGCTCATGTCTCAATACGTATTAGCCGTTGCTGTATATTTATTTTAAACTTTTTTATTTTTTTTTTATTTTGAACACGTGGGTCACGGTTCAGGGTCAGGTCCGTCATGCAGGTGCCCTTGTGGGTGAGGCATGTCCTCCCCCTCCCCTGGCAGTTTCCCACTATTGCCCATGGCGCATCCCTCCCCTGTGGTTGTTATATAAAATGAATTAAGTCTTCATCGAAGGAGCCTATGATTTGGGATGTGAAAAGAGCCAGTCAGACTCAGTCTCCAATCTTTACTAGTTCTGTGATCTCGAGGTGAGTTATCTGACTCTTTTGAGCTTCTGTTTCGTTCATTCTAAGCTAGGAATCAGGCTTCCTACCTTCAGGGCTCTTTGTGAGAACCGGAGGCTAGGTACGTAAGGTGCTCGGCCTAGTTCCTGCTGGGGCCGGATGCCTCAGACAGGTTACTCTTTGCAGGATCGCACGCGTGCTAGAGGACGCGGTTCCCTTGTCTGCCAGTGGGTCGCTAGCCGGCGTGGGGCTGTGGGCGGAAGCAGGCACCCTGAAGCCAGACACCCTGTGCTTCAGGGCTGGCACTTCAACATCCTTCATTCGCTCGTCAAAAGGTACATCGCCTGCCTCTGGGCGCCATCGCGGCTGCACGCGTGGGGCACAGCGCAGACAAGCAGAGACTCGGGCCCTCGCAGAGTCCTTCGGCGCAAGAAGGGATGAGCAACACGCCAAAGAGATATAGCTTGCAGCAGGGAGTCACACAGCACGTGAGACGGCAGGTGCATGCTGTCCAAAATCAAGAGACAGCAAGAGAGAGGAAGGAAGGGCAAGGCGGGACGGACAGAGCCGAAGAGAGGGACGCGGGTCTGCGGCTTTGCTTGTTAGTTATTTGTGACCCCAAACCCTCAGCAAGTCGCTCAACCTCTCTGGCCTCAGCCTCTTCATCTGCATGATGGGGAAAACCATGTTGCCAAATTCATAAGATTGCTTTGAGACTTCAATGAAATGCTCCAAGTCAAAAAAAAAAAAAAAAAGGAGACTTAGAACAAGGTCCGGCACCTATTAAACATCAGTAGGTACAGGCTATTATTATTATTATTATTATTAGGAGTTAACGAAATATGGTCACTGCATTCACATGGGTTGGCTAAGGTGTCATTTATCAGCCTCATTGTTTTCAGGCCCTTTTAATTACCCAATTTCCACTGTTTCAAAAGCCTGAAAGTGTTTACAAGGTGAGCACTCCATGAAAGCTACATAACCAATAAAATGTGCATACACCGTGTAAAAGAAGTACAGCTATTCAAAACATACTAAACAATTGTGTGGTTGACATTTATGTACATGGAGCTACTAGAGACTTTAATAAGCAACACCACCACCACAGATAACAACATCAGTGACAATATTAACTGCGTATTGGCAGGGAAAAAAGATTCCCTACGAGTCAGAATCCCTGATCTTCTCACGAAGCAGAGACTGCAAATAGTTTAAAGTATATCTAATCCCTATAAATAAAGATTTTATGCAAGAGATGTTTACACCATAACTCAGTTGGACCAAGATTGGTGTGAAAACAGTTTCCTAGAAGCAAACTTTTCTCCCTTAAGCGTATATTTACCTTAATTGCCCATCACAATGTAGGATTGGGTGTCAGAGGGACCTAATAAAAATGAGTAAATAACACCCAGATTCCTATTAAATATTTAGCCTGTCTGAAAGAGAAAACAAGCAAGTGAGACATACTTTTATAATGACTTTTTTCCCCTGATTGATTCTTCTGGAGAGTGAATTTATTTGGATCACCTCCACCCAGCCCAACTAGGAGGCTGGTTTTCTGTTTTTTGGTCCAGTGTCAGCGTCATGCTGCTGTGCACAAGGGAATAAGAGGGGTGCTGCCTGCGAACCAAGGAGCAGGTGAGGATAAGATCGTGGGAGGCTGAGGTGAGGGGATTGCCTGAGCCCGCAGGTTCGAGACCCGCCTGGGCAACTTGGGAGGCCTCATCTCTACAATAAATCCAAAGTTAGCCGGGTGTGGTAGCACATGCCTGTGGTTCCAGCTACTTGGAAGGCTGAGGAGGAAGGATCCCCGGAGCCCAGCAGGTCGAGGCTGCGGTGGCCGTGAGCGTGCCACTGCACTCCAGCCTGGGTGACGGAGTGAGACTCCAACTCAAAAGGAAAAAAAGGATAGTGGGACACACACCCAGACCATCTAACAGCACAGCACAAACCATCAGTGCGAGTTCAACTGGCTGGCACCACTCATCTGCCTCTGGGGTAAGTGGAGTAAGGCTGGAAATTCATCAAGTCATTTGAGGCTCTTTAATCTATGCTGCTTCCGTGATGGTGAAATGTTCATTTCTGACTCGTTGACATGGAAAAATATTTTATTAATAAAGTAACTGCTATACTTATATAGCACATTTTATGTGTTTTAAGCAGTGGCTTGTAGGACTGTAATGGCTCTATTTTTAAGTATGAGGCAAAAACTTAAAATGGCTTAATAAAAGGAAGATGTTGATTTGTGCAGTCAAAGAGGTAAGAGGCTCTGACTTCAGGTGAAACTTCATCTGGCTGCTCGTAGAGTGTCACTGAGGCATAACTCTGTTCCCTGTCATTGTCTTCCGTGGCATCAGCACCACCCTGACACACAACAATGCTATTTCACCCTCTGTAGCAGCAAAATGACACATCCTTCCCAGGCCTCCCATCTCACACAGTGCCATCTGGGGCCAGCGGGAGGGAGGTGATGGCGCCTGAATCTCCTACGGGGACTCCAGGACTTGCTTTCATTCTGTGACCCACATTAGTTTATCACCCTTTACTCTGTCCAGAGGAACAGGATATGCTGATGTGATAACTCAGGTCAAGGATCCCTCCTCCCCAAACTGAAAACATGGGGGTGCAGCGTCCAAATCAGTCTCAAGTTACCATGGCAAAATTCAAGTAGAGGGACACCGAGAGAGCAAAAAACAAAAGCGAAGCAAAACAAAAAACATTATTTCCAAGGGCTCAACCTCTCAACCACTAAAAATGTGGCCAGTGAGGAGTGCCAGGGTATTTACAAATAATTGTGTCTGTGAACTGTTTTTTATTAGTCTGGAATAGGGGGTCCACAGGACAGGCCATGAAATGCTTTGAATGCCACGCCCAGGATTTGAGGTTTTGCACTTGCTATTGGGGCTTTTGGAGGATTTTAATGGGAGGAATACCATGTTCGGCCTTTACCCTTTTTAGAACGGACTTTTTTTTATCCTAGACACACACGTGTGTGTACATATACACCTCAGTTTTGCCACAGGAACTGCATCTTTACATAGCAAAATAAATCAATAGCATGCAAGAGTGTTAGTTCCTAAGAAAAACAGTAGACAGGGACAAAGAAGAAAGGCGTGCATTCGTCTTGTGAGGACACCATGAAAAAGCAGCTCAGTACAACAGAGATGGTCCTTGGCTTGTTTCAAGAGAAAGCACTGGCAAAACCAGGCAAAAGAAGTACAAGATCATTGCAATCTTTTTTATTCTCCAGGCCCTCAGGCGTCCTACAGGTTTTAAGCTGTAACCTTGTGTATCCATTTTTTTTTTCCAAGAGTGTAATATCGTTGTCCGACTGTTGGGATATCCCTCAGTCTCTCTGTAAGACATCTGAGACCAGAGGCCAAAACGTGCATGGGGAAACAAATACAGCAAAGCTCTCTCATAACCTACGAAGGGAAAAAGTGCCCCAGGCAGAAGGGCTGTGGTGGTGCCAGCAAGACCTCTGCCTCCTCCACACCCTGCTTTTCCCTAAAGCACCCACTGCCCATCTAGCTTCAGCTGCCACTGACTAAACTCAGGCAGCCAGACACGTCCTCCATCGGTTCAGGAGGCAGGACCAAGCGGACGGAGAAGCAGACGTCCTGGTAAAGCAGAGAGGTGGCCCTGCCACGCTGCGGGCCTCACGGCACTCACGAAAGGGAGGAGGCATAGGCCTGGGAGGAGGCCAGAGTCAGGAATGCTAACACGCCTTCAGCACCCTGGCAGTCTCAAGGGAGATAATTAACGCAATGTCACCACAAGCAAACCTCAGCCTTTGACCAGACCCTGTGAAAGGCAAAAAATAAATAAATAAATAAATAGCTTTTCATACACAGTTGTCGAAAAACCTGCTGAACAAAACCATCTGCCAAGTTTTCTGCCCAAAAGATGGATTTCCAGTGAAAGTCAACAAAACTTACTGCTAAAACACATATAAAAGCAGTCTTTCAAATATCTGCCAGTTATCTTATAGTATCAATGTTAAGCAAGACTGTCTGGTTTTTTTTTTTTAACACTCCGAAAAATTTTTCAATATATGGAATAGTCATCAAAATACTTGGTTAGAATTAAAATTGATCTGGCCGGGTGTAGTGGCTCAGGTCTGTAATTCCAGCATTTTGGGAGACGGAGATGAGAGGATTGCCTGAGTCCAGGGGTTCAAGGCCAGCCTGGGCAACTTGGCGGGATCCTGTCTCTACAATAAACCAAGAAAAATTGGCATGGTAGTGCATGCCTATAGTTCCAGCTATTTGGAAGGCTGAGGTGGAAGGATTGCCTGAGCCCAGTAGTTCGAGGCTGTGGTGGCCGTGAGCATGCCACTGCACTCCAGCCTGGGTGACAGAGTAAGACTGACTCAAAAGAAAAAAAAATGGATCTGTAGACAATACTCTTTTCTGTGTACTTATCAAGTTAGTACTCAACAATACTCGTCCTTTATGGACAAGCCATGGTAAGGGACATAAGCTCATGAAGCTTATAGTTTCGTGCATGCCTTAAGTTTTTTATCTTGCCTCATATGACTTTGGAGGTTTCCCAAAACCACCTCAGTGTTGGCAGTTTTCTAGAAGGACTCACAGAAGTCATCAAAAGCGGTTGCACTTATGGCTGTGCTTTGGAACAGTTAAAGGGCAGACATGAAAATCAGGCAAAGGAAGAATTGTGTAGAGGAGAGTGCAGGAACATTCCAGAGGGGGAGCTTCAGCTGTCTACTCCCTCGGAGTCCCAGTACCGAGGCATGACGACATCACTGCCAGCCAGGGACGTGCTCCTGAACCTCGGTGTCCACAGCCCTATCGAGGTCCACCAGACAGACACAGTTGACAGCCCTGGGACTGAATCTCAGTCTCCAAACCCGCCGGAGGTCAAGCTGATACCATGGGACTCAAAGCCCCACCCTAAATCACATGGTCGTGGTGGCTTAAAGCTCACAACCCACCATGTGGTTCACATCTGGTCTAAGGCCTCCAGGCAAACCAAGACCATCTTATCAGGCATAAGGTTGCAAGACTTAAAGACTGGATCCCAGGAACCAAGGTCAAGAGCCAGACCTCTGTCTGGGCAAAGTTAAATTATTTACATACCTGATAAAATAGAAATCGTCTGGATTGTTTATTTTATTGAACCTTAATTCTTGTTATCCACAATTACAGTTGAAGATGCCAGTCAATGATTGATTCTATAATCTTTTTTAAAATTATTGTATTTTTTAAATGTGGGGTACAAATGAGGTTTAGGTACATATGTAGTCACCATACAGGTAGAGTGTGGGTACCCTCATTGATGTTGTACACCCCCCTCCCCAGCAATGTCCCACTACTGCCAACCCCTTTCTTATGGTGTTGGGATAAGTGTTCAAGGTCCGCTTATGAGTGAGCACTTTGCTTCTGTGATAGATCACTGAGTATTATAGACTCTAATTCCATCCAGGTTGCTACAAGGTACATAATTTTGTTTTTTCTGCATAATATCTCATTATGTAAAGTACCACATTCTCTTTATCCAGTCCATTTTCAATGGGCAGCACGGTTGGTTCCATGTGTTTGCTATTGTGAATAATCCTGCAATAAACATGCGTGTGCAGGTATCTTTTTCATAGAGTGATTTGAGTTCCTCTGGGTATATTCCCAGAAGGAGGATTGCTGGGTCATATGGAAGGTCAATTTTCAAATTTTTTAGAAATCATCACAGTTTTCCACAGAGGTCGTGCAGCCAGCAGGTGTATTAAAAAATGCTCAGCCTCACTAATCATCAAAGAAACGCAAATTAAAAACACCCTGAGATACCTCTTAACTCCAGTCAGGATAGTCATCGTCAATAACTCAGAAAACAACAAATTCTGGAGAGGATGTGGAGAAAAGGGACACTTTTTTTTTTTTTTTTTAAGAAGACAGATAGCAGTAGCTTATTAAGAACACAGAAAAGCTCCCACAGTGGGAAGGGACCTAAAAGAGGGTTGCCTGATCCTACAGTCTTTTAAAACGTCAAGAGGGTTTTCTTATTTTTTTTCTTTTCTGCCATTCAAATGTAAAACAATCAAATAACTCATACCTTCTTAGACCAGGTTGATGTAAGGTAAAATTCATAAGAGATTAGTTTTATAAATAGCATGACAGACTAAGAGTGTTTAAATATTCCTTAAAGAAAAATGTACAAAAGGACCAAAAAAAAAAAAGTAGAAAATCATCTTACCCCAATCTCTAGGCAGAACTCTCAAAGGCAATGTTGAGTGTATAATCACCAAACATATACTACTATGATATGAGTCTTAGGGATGTCTTATATACCAAAGCCTACATAGTTCATACAAGTGAACATCAGTGAAATAAAGAATAACTGATAATATTATAGTCTCTGGAGAAAGAGTATGGGAATAAAATGTAGCACTAAATAATTAAGAAAACAAATTAGGTAATATCAAATTCTTATCACAGAGGAGGGGAGAATATAAGTGACTAATTGATAACACCTTGTATTTTACATTTTAAGCCAGAATTAGTTCCCTAACTCAATAAAGAATAATATATTTTTTAAAAAGATCTTCTTAGGAGTATGTTATCTGTGCTTAAGCAAATATGTATGAGATCTCTCATGCTACTTTTAAATGTTTTAAATGAACACTGTGCTCAGACATGCTAAAGTGATGCTATAGCTTTTTATTATTATTTTATCGTCTATAATTTTGACCAATAGTGCACATGGAAAAATATCATTTATTACATACCTATAAAAAGTATACAAAGTTACACATTGTTAGCACACAAATATATCAACTATGTACTATTCTTGTCACAAAAATTATAGATTAATATAACCAATTCTCCATATTTCCTTTTTGTTAGAAAGCTATTTGTTAACTGGGCTCAGTGGCTCAGCCTGTAATCCCAGCGCTTTGAGAGGCTGAGGTGAGTGGATTGCCTGAGCCCGCAGGTTTGAGACCTGCCTGGGCAACTTGGCAAGACCTCATCTCCACAATAAATCAAACATTAGCCGGGCATGGTAGCACGCACCTGTAGTTCCAGCTACGGGAAGGCTGAGGCGGAAGGATCACCAGAGCCCAGCAGGTCGAGGCTGCGGTGGCCGGGAGCAGCCACTGCCCTCCAGTCTGGGCGACAGAGTGAGACTCTGACTCAAAAAAAAAGAAAGTTATTTGTTAAGTGACACAAACTTGGACTATTTGGAAATTTTTTTTTAACTTTTTTGAGGAAGTGCCTATCACTCGAGGGAGTTCAAATCACCTTGTTGAAATACTAAATAACCAGCTGTAGAAAGTAATATGCTTTCGTTTTTTAAAAGCATACGTTTTCCAATTATCCAGAGGAGTCCAAGAATAATATGAAACAATTCATGTGTGCATCAATCAGACTTCGCAAATCCAACGTTCACTGCTATTTGCTTCAGATCTGTCTGTGGCAGACTTGAAGTCCCTTGGTCCTCTTTCCCTCCCTGCCCCGTCTTCGACTTAGGGTGTCCTTTTCCAGCCATGTCCATATGCACCCATCAGGGATATATATTTTGAGATACTGTGTTTTGACAGTTCCCCTTTCCTGTTTTTCCTCCTGATTTCACCTCTGTTGAATTTCTAACATTTCGTTTTTCAAAATTTTTCTCTGTTGATTTGGAAGGTACATGTTTCATATTTGTATTCTTGTAGTGGTTTCCTACACTTTAGCATACAGCGTTCACTACACATTCTTCTAACAAAGTTTAGATAAATATATTCAGTAACCTCTTCCCAAGCAAAACACAAAACTTAGCATGGCTTACTTAACCACCAAACAGCTTCCGGTCTCATTGCCACCTGCACAGTCTTCCTTGTGCTGTGCTATACTTTTGTTTTGCTAATGTAAGTACCCACACACAACCCGCCCACACCCTGTGTTTGCTCTTTTCCTCCTGTATGCAACAGTTGATCAGCTCTCCCCAAACCTACCTCTTCCTTGTGTTCTTTCTTGTTTCCTTCATATCATCCTTCCCTCTGGGTTAACTTTTCTTTCTGCTAAAAAATCGTTTTCAGTTTTTTCACTGTGAGTCTGTGGGTGGCAAACTTTCTTGCCCTAGGTGTGTCTGAAATTTTGTTCGGGATTTTTTAATGATCGCTGTGTTAACCCGAAGGGTTGACTTGTCAAAGAACACTTCTGCACATTATAGATCTTACCCAGTGCTGAACTTTATTAATGATTCAGAAGATACAGGGGAGCAGCAGGCCCAGGCAAGACATTCATTTCCGGCAGGAACTCAAGACAGAAGGCTGCTTCCAAAATGTTCCTTTCCCTACTTGAGAATGTGTTTGTGTTTCGGATGAACAGGATCCTATGACGCAACACAGGCAGTCTGTTCACAAAGGAAGCCATTGGGAATTCGGAGCGCTCTCGTGT
The DNA here is from genome assembly GCF_000164805.1 of Carlito syrichta. Classification (NCBI taxonomy): domain Eukaryota; kingdom Metazoa; phylum Chordata; class Mammalia; order Primates; family Tarsiidae; genus Carlito; species Carlito syrichta. The sequence continues at coordinate 779,865 of NW_007245879.1, forward strand.
CACCTGCTGATAATTGCAGACATAGGAGACCAGCCAGCCTCACTCATTCTCCAGCGGTCACGTCCCATACATCCGGAAGGTCCCGGGGCATTTACAATAGGCAGTCCAGTTGCAACAAGTAGGTTCTACAGAGAACATGTCCTCAATAAAGACAGTACCATTTTCATATGAAGGGGGACCCAAAGAAACCTGGAATTATTTTCTGGATAGTAGCCCCTTGTGGTTCAGGCTTCCTCTGCTAGGTAAGTGTTTTAGAAACCCATCGGCATCAGTGCACCAGAAAACGTCGTTGGGAGAGGCTGCGTTCAGCTTCAGTGATTTTTTTCTTTTTTCTTTTTGGAGAGTCAATGCATTTGCCTGTTTCGTGATGGGTGTTTTAGAGCGCACCTGCCCACTCCATGCTGAACTGGTGCGTGACTGAAGTGGCAAGACTCCCTCACCCCACCCTCCCTAGTCACCTGATCTCATCCAGAGTGACTTTTTTGGTTTGTTTCCCTGATGAAAAAAGTCCTCAAAGAGAAAAGCTGTGTGGATGTGGCAACGGTGAGGCAAAAAATGGCAGAAGCACTAAAAGGCACCAGAACGGACGTGTTCGAAAACTTGCGAGCTGTGGACAAAGCATCTTGGTAGGCGCATTGCATCCAGCGGAGAATGCTTTGAAGGTGACGGAAATTTAAACATGTGAAAGTGAGCACACAATTTTCCATCGACAAATTCCAGGTTCTTCAGAGTCCCCCCTCTTGCTGCCAAGAAATCCGTGCAGGTCCTCAGCGTGTTTATCATAAAGCAGCTGAAGGTGGCCCGTTCCCCTGGCTGTTCCTCGCGATGAACGAGTAAGTGGTAGGCCTGATGTTAGCACTTTTCCTCTCAGTTGTGAGATAGACTGTGGGTTTCTGGGCTGACAGTTTCATGCTTTTTCTCTTGGCACTTTGAAGTCTCATTTCCTTATCTCCCGACACCCGCCAGCTGCTAATGAGAAATTTGCTGTCACTCTAATTGTTGTTCTTTGTAGGTAACCCAACCTCTATTTCTGCTAGATTTTAAGATATTCTTATTATTACGGCCTTTGCAAGTGCATTACAATGTTGTAAAATATCTGAGTATGTATTCATTTTATGCGTTTAGACTGGTATTTAATGTGCACTTTCCATCTCAGTTCATAAGTTTTATTCTGGTAGTCTCGTTTGTCCTCTTATCAAGCATGGCTTCCCTGTGATTTCCTGTTTTCTTCTGCTGAAATTCATTTCACACAGTTGTTGGAGCCTTTCGGCTGACCTTTTGTTTTCTTAGCTACACATATATGCATGTGCATACCTTTCTTAAAATTCCCTTATCACTCTCCCTGTGAGTTTCTCTTGGGGCTCACTTTTCCACTGTCCCAGAGTAGTTTACCCCATCATTGCTCGTTTATTTTAATACTTCACCTTTGAAACTTTTCATTTGTTTGTATTTACACTTTTTATTTTGTTTCTGCCTATCTGTGTTTTATACTGTCTTCCTCTTACATTGAAGGGGTGTCCAAAGGATCCCTGGGTCTGAATTCTCGCTAAGAGAGTATCAACATCCTCTTTCCATGAATCAAAATGAGGCAAGAAATAGTTTTGTTTTGCTTTTAACTACCACCAGCTACCAAGCAGTCTAAAAAAGGTTTCTGATGCAGCGCCCTTCCTAAACAAATAGAGACCAAGGGAACTTCTGAAGATCAGGTCATTTGGTTCCAATGCCTGGAAAGGTAATAGAGCTGTGGATAAATCCAGTTGCTTCTGTTTTTCACATCCCTAGAAGATCTCAGAGTACTAAGGAAGAATCACTATGCCTTTCGGAGGCACAAGTCCCACTAGCTCGATTGAATTTCATCTTTCACACCAGAATCATGACCCTGGAGGGTGAAAAATCAAAAAGTTCACATATCGAGATTTTAGTAAAGCTATGTTTAGGAAAACCTATCAACGCACAGTGAAAGAAAGGTATGCATGAAAGCTCAAGTTTGTAAATGTCTCCAGATTATGAAAAAATGACAGCCAGTCAGGTGATTTTGTCATGGATATATTTGCATATTAATCAATACCATTCCATTATTTTAGCCAATACTTTTTCCATCTCTTACTCTTTCTATCACTACTTGTACAGACTCATGGACAGATCCTGAAGGAAAAAGACTCAAAGGGACCACGGAGCTCATCTAGTCTCAACTGTTTAATTGTACATGTCCCGTAAATATTGGTTCTAGTGAAAAGTAAACTGAAGGGGAATTTCATGCGATCAGAAGGGTTTTGGTGACTGCAGAGAGCAGACGTTTGGCCAGCAGGTCGGGAATGTAAGACTGGTAAAAGGGAGGAGTGGGGGATTTGGTAAGAAAGAGAGCTGAGGTTCAGCTTCTGGAAGGTCAGGAATGCCAGCTGCGAAGAAATGCTGGGCCGAGTTCAACTGGAAACCAGGAGCTGCGGAACGCTGGCTCCCTGGACGTCGCTGCCACAATCTGCTCACAAGACAGTGCAAGGCTTGCTGCTTCTCCCGCTGCTCGCTGAGAAGATGACCTCAACAGATCTGGTATTCTCTCAGACTGGGACGTCTAGGCTAGGTTTTACTGAGAACTTGACACTTGGCTTAAGAAAGTCCCTGCAAGGAACAACATACTTCATTTATGTGTTTGCCAGCGTCGACTTACGTCAGTGAAGACAGTGGGTTGGCAACATCACCAGTCAACTGTGCGGGGACAGCTTCAGTTCTCAGAGACGTCTGGGGGTTCCTGAGCCGGAACATAACCTGAAAGCCGCATTTTGCAAAGACTTTTCTAGCACTCATGAATGGAGTTAAAAGGAATGGGAGAGACAGACAGCAGCATTCACTGGGGAATTGTTTTGCAATAGCAAATTCACTGGGGAATTGTTTTGCCTGAATACATGAAACAAATGAGGAGAGAGACAAAAAGGAAATCAACGAAGAAAAACAAGCAGTTGGGTAGCTTGGCAGTGGCAGGATGAGGGAAAGCTAAAGGATGTTAGAAAGAGATAGAAATCTAAGATGTTACATTTCGAATCTGAATAATCAGAGGTAGTTCTAACAGAAGCAGGTCTTTCTCACATCCTTTGTGAGGAAAGCACTGTCCCTTTCCTATTATTTGAGCGCTATGTGTGTTAGCCCAGGGCTTCTTAACTCTGGCTGCAAAATACCAAAGCCCAGGCCTTACTTCGGAACAGCCAGACCTGCACATGGGGAGGCGGGGCCTGGGCCTGGATGTTTGAAAGGCCGGTCAGGTGATCTCAGAACTATGAGTGTATAAACCCCAAAGAGGAATACTGACATCTAGTGTTTGGTCGTTGACGTCAAGAAACTTGGACTTGGGTTGGAAAGAAGTATACAGGTCACAATCCCTGTACTTGACACTAACTTTTGATATTGCCAGCCCTTCAGGAATTTCTAAGAGTAAGAGAAGTCAAAGACTTTACTTTTCACTTTGAAAATAAATTTATGTGCGAATATATTTTGTAATTTTGGCTGACATATCTGCTCTTCATTGGGTGATATTGGGTAACGTCACCTCTACCTCAGTGTGGAAAAAGACCCGCTGCACTGTAATATAGAGTGATTATTGAACTAATTTAGCCTGTTTGACTTGAGCACTGTCACATAGAGATACACCACCTTTTTGGTAATTTTTGGATACTGAAATTGTATATTTTAATATCTTCATTTTTATCAGCTACACCCTTTTTGGCGAGATTGATCTCTGCTGTTTCCTCAGTAATCCATCCATCGTTCCTTTCACTCTGTCCCAGGCTATCTCCGATTGTATTAACCAGGTTGCAGACAAGGTCTCAGCCTGGTCTACAATGATGTAAGTGCTTCTGATGAAAGGGTTTTTTCCCCTAGATGATTCTAATTCAGCTCGTGGTTTTTCATTTGCAGCCCCCTATTTTCCTGAAGATACTCATTTCAACTGGAGGATTTTCTCTTCTCAGAAAGTTAAACATCTGTTAATGAAAAATGACCAGAAGTAAAGTTCTTATTAGAATTTAATTACAGAGCAAATTATGTTTTTTTAATAGTTTACAATGTGATCCTGCTTACAAAAAGTGGCGCACTCCATTTTACAAATTTCAACTTTGTCCCTATGCAACAAGCAAATTATCTTAATGGGTGTCCAAGTGACAAATTAGATGAATGCCTTCCCCCTGAGTCATTTTCTGATAAAGACACATCGTTTGGTTGCAAGATGACAAACTATGTGTTCAAAGTGACAAATCATTTAATTAAAATTTACAAGCGGTTAAATACTGTTTGACCCAAATGGAGGCTGTTATCATGAATCAATTTCAGAGGAGGAACAGGCGTTTCAGAAAAATCAATCCCAAATAACGATAGCACTTTGAACATATTGTACAATCTCTTTACGATGTTTTTGAACACCTCTTCAGGATAGCGGCAGTTTTTACCTGGTTCAAAAAGAATTTCAATCTCGTCGAGAAGAATTTAAGAGTTTTACTTAGTACTTATACTGTAGTCAGCCTCATGCATATTTAATCTCACGTTCAATGTTCAAGCAAAATGCTCTTCTATCTTAAGAGAAAATAGCTAAAATTTTGATGAGTTATGGCTTTTTATTGCATATACAGGCCAGTGAAAATTGCAATCATCTTTCATGAAAAGGCTGGGTAGTTTTTATTGTTTGAGAATAAGGGTGGCCATTGCATTTACTTACTAATACAGTAAATGTAAAATTGCTTAAGTAACATGCTTTATTATTTATGCTGGCAACCACATAATGTGAGGGTAGTTTCATAAAAAATATAAATTAGAGAAATGTCATATGCAGCAGTCGTAAATCTGTTTTATGGCTCTGACTTAGCAGGTGCCCTTCTGTTTTACTTGTGTCCTGGAATGAAGTGCCTCTTTAAGCAGTGTTGAAATGCAGATAAAAAAGAGCATGCATGGAAGGCAAGTCCATTTCCTTTTCCAGCGATGCTGTACTTTGCAAGCACCATCATCAGTAGTTAATGACGTGGGGATTTTTTTCATCAATTAAACTCAGCTTTTTGGTCACCTATTCCATGCCAAGGTTGATAAGGTCTTAAGAAATGCGTTTACTTGATTTTTGTGGCAGACTTTTAATATTGGTGGATTCCTCAGATACGAGAGTCTCACCTATAAATAAGAAAATTCATGAAGGCACATCGTTTGGTTGCGAGATGACAAACCATGTGTTCAAAGGAACAAGTCATTAATTAAAATTTACAAGTGCTTAAATACAGTTTGACCCAACTGGAGGCTGCTGTCATGAATCCGTTTCAGAGAAGGAACAGGCTTAGACATAGGTTAACCAGGGTTAGACATAGCACCACATGTTAGTCCAAACTAACATAAAAAATAGAAAAAGTCAATAAAACATCAAAATAATCACCTAAATAGATGTATCGTTTCTTTCTCAATGAACATTAAATTTGAGTATAAGGAAAAGGCAAATGGCACTGTTGGACCATTTTAAGTTGCCAATGTTATATTTGTACAATATTATTTTGGAATCTGTTTTGTTTTCCTATCTATGGAAAAAGAAACCCAAGTTTCCCATCCTTAGATATGTTAAGAGACGTGATGATTCAGAATGCTGAAAAGCACAGGATTTTCACTAGAATGCAATAACAATTTATTATTTACAAGGTGCTCTATGACTCCATTTAAAATGAACAAAGCCAATGAAGTTTGATTTATGAGACCAATTTTCAATGGTCACCAAATACTTAAGATTTAAATGTGCTGTATGTAAATCAAGAGCTTATTTGTAATGCCAGATATCAATTGGACAGATAGCTATGATTTTGACAAGCAATTTGTTTTAAATAGGAGAATATTTTATAAAAGGTCAAAAGTATAAAATGTTTCTTCCTCTGTTGAAATTAATGGTTCAGCTAATGTCTATAATGCTGTTTACAGTATTCTGAAAGACATGCAACCTCTAATTATCTGTAGCAGTCATAAATAATTGTCAAAGATGCAAATGAGAAAAAGTCTATCAAATTTAAATAATTTGAAATTTCACTAGTTAAAATTTCCTCTGATGTTAAAAACCTCTTTCTAAAATATGACACTGAAACATGAAGGAATCTCTTAACATACTGTTATTGACACAGTATTGGAACTCAACTCTGAAACACAAGCTGAAACAGGTGATGGAGAACAAGTGTAATGCAGATTGTTAATTTTCTGGGCAGTTATTCATTTCCTTGCTTTCCGTTTGTACACCCTAACCCCTATTTTAGCAAACTCGGAGCCCTCAGGCATGTTTCTCTCACGCCTTAAACACCTCAACAGCCTCAAGACTCATTCACATAATTCCAGTTTTACATTTAACCTACTGACTCAACTAGCAAACTCCTCTAGCCTTGGGTTTTGTGCCACGATGCATGATTTCTGAGAAAATACGGCAAATTTTGTCCTATTTTCCAGTCATTTACCTATTTTGTAAGGTATTTTTTATGTCTATGTTTTAGCATTGCTACATAAATTTTGACAAATGACAGAGACTAAATCTTCCGACCATGACTTGAAAACAAAAATCTATCAAAATTATGAGAAAGAACTTCTCAGATCTGTGTAAGAGCCAGCTCAAGAGCAGCCCACAGTCTGTACGGCAGGTTAAGCAATCTTGTGGGAAAGTCTGTCTGCGTCTTTGGACAACTCCACAGAGCTACAATTAGACTCCGCTCTCCTCCGGCCTTATGCAATGAGATGAACAGTTCTCGAAGTGTGGTCCGTGGACCCCTTGGATTCCTGCCCATGGCTGACCTCCAGCCACTTTTCCCCTTGCTCACCTCCTCCACGTGAGCTGTCTTCCCCGATATCCTTGTCCCAAGCTGGACATCCTCCACCTCGGGGCTTCAGACACCCTCAGTTCCACGAGATTCTCACCTCCATCCTTCCCAAACTCCATGTGTTCTCACCTCCTCAACGAAGCCTCCTCCGATCAGGCATGTGTACTGGTTGGACTTCCCAGTGCGGGCTCCATCACTTGCTCTATGTGTTTCCTAGTACACGTCTTAGGCTGACATGCTGTGCATTTTAACTGCTCATTATGTCTGTGGCTTACAATCGCTCTGCTCCCACCAGATCGTAAGCTCCAAGAGGGCAGGAACTTAGGGAGGTTTTGTTAAGTAAACGTGGCATCACGCCTGAGCAGGGAGGGGCTGGAAGGAAGCCAGTTGTTCATAAACAACTAGTGAATGAATAAAGTCAGTGAACAGACGCTTTAAGTCTGGCACTCTGAGTATACACAGGGATGCAGCATTTTAGTCCATTGCTATTCCTATGACCATTACTTCTTTTACTAAGAACTGTCATCTGGTGCCTACATGATGTGTGGCAGGCAGTGTAAACTCTCTTACAAAAATAATCGTATTTCTGTTTAATGCCCCTGTTGCCTGCAAATTATCGTCACCATTTAACAGATGACGTGGCTGAGATTCAAATCATTTAAGTAGTTGCTCATCTAGGAAATGGAGGAATTGGAAATAGAGCAGGGGTCTGTCCGTCTCTGAAGAGCTGACCATTAGCTGTTAGGCAATACGTAAAATGGCCAGCTCCGATGTCAATTGAGTAAAAGCCAGTCATAATAGTAACTTTCCCCTCATATTCTTCATATGTACACTAATTCAAGGACCGATCATCTGTCACATGAACTGAGACAGTTTTCTGGGCGATGACTCCTTTTCCCCCTCCAATTCCTTCATCTTCCTCAAGAACAGCCATCCACGTGCCATTGGCGTGAGGTGAGTCCTCCAGTGTGCCCTCGCCAGGTGCATATTCTTGTGTTACCCGGCCCCACCCCAGTAAGAAAGCCAGACTGTAAGGACTAGCGATAGCAAGGGTAGAAGGCTTTACAAGGCTGAGTCCTGCACCTAACTTAGTGGGTTCGTGGATACTCAGGTTTTAAATAGGTTGTGGCTTGAGAATCATCATTCCCATCAAGTCATCGTCATTCTTCTTCTCCAAATCCACGTGTGTGAACGTTGCTGCGAGGACTCCCAGAAGACCGAGGTGCACACAGCATCTGCTCATAGCTACCTTGGCAGAACCCGCAGGCACAGGGGACCAGTTGTCAGCCGGCTGCAGTACCCTCAGATTCTGAAACAGTCAAGTACAGAATGTAGGGCCGTGTTGGCAGCCACTCAGAGTCCCTGGCCCCATCAGAACAGAGGCTGTCTGGTCCGCTGCTATGCCCTCGGCCTCTGGTGCAGCCACGGGCCCAGGGTGAAGCACAATAAATACTTGATTCTTGTTTTTCATCACGCTTGTTCTTACTGAAACTGTAACTTTTAATTTTTCATTCTGTGTACTGTTATTGCAGTCATATTGCAGGAGGTGCAGGAATTCAAAATAGCTAAGTGAACTAAGTAGTATAAGGCCAAGTGCGGTGGCTCAGCCTATCATCCCAGCACTTTGGGAGGCTGAGGCGAGTGGATTGCCTGAGCCCACATGTTTGAGACCAGCCCAGGCAACTTGGCGAGACCTCGTCTCTACAATAAATAAATAAATAATTAGCTGGGTATAGTAGCACACACCTGTAGTTCGGGCTACTTGGAAGGCTGAGGCCGAAGGATCGCTGGAGCCCAGCAGGTCAAGGCTGTGGTGGCCGGGAGCATGCCACTGCACTCCAGCCTGGGCGACAGAGTGAGACTCCAACTCAAAGAAGAAGAATGAAATTGAATAAATTCCAAGGTCTGAAATGGCACCCTGGCATTCCCAGAAGGATCCTGGATTTCCAGATGAAATAAAGTCAGTGCAGGATCTGAAGTGCCTTCTCTGTCCTGAATCCCTGGCATCTTCAGAAGATAACTGATGTGGGTTTTCTTAGGAGCAAACAGCCAAACTCCATTCGCTCCCGCACAACCATGAACCACTGCCTTGTTGCTGCCTCGACGGAGGGAGAGAAGGCGCGTCCGCGTGCCATCCTGGGAGACGCCATCCTGCAGCCGCCCTTCCTCACCCAGACCTGGCTGTTCTCGGCGTGGGTTGCTCCTTCCAGTCCACAGTGCACACAGGGGTGAGGCAGCGTGTTCGTGTTTAATGACGGAAGCACATCTTCCCAGACGGGTTGGCGCACAGCTGCTCTTCGTTTCCTGGGCTCTGGGGTGGGGAAGGCTCTTCAAGTTATATACATCTAGGTTTTGCATGGCCTGATTCTGCAGTCGACCTGCCGGCCAGGGAAGACATCACACTCTGATAAAAACACAATCTTTCGCTTTCCACGTGTGGGAGATATTTTCAACATGTTACCTGAGCTAGTTGGGCAGAGTGAAAAATGGGACGGCGTGGATGCGGATGAAGCTGTAACCGGACTACGCCGGGTGGGCTCCTGTCTCTCTCCTGGGCCTCCTCCCCTGGGGCCCGCTCTCCAGCTACCTTCATCTCCAGGTCTCTTTTCTTTCCCTTTTAAATGCGCGTGTCTGTCTTTGTTTTTTTTGGAGTCGGAGTCTCACTCTGTCGCCCAGACTGGAGTGCAGTGGCCGCTCTCGGCCACCGCAGCCTCGACCTGCGGGGCTCCA